>NC_034591.1:41684963-41688059 GCF_900095145.1 Mus pahari
GCAAAATGTATCTTGGGTATTCTAAGTTTCTGGGCTGATATCTGCTTATCAGTGAGTGCATATCTAGTGACTTCTTTTGTGATTGGGTTACCTCACGAAGGATGATATCCTCCAGATACATCCATTTGCCCAAGAGTGTGTCTGGTTTTATGTTGAGGCCCTGATCCACTTGGACTCGAGCTTTGTACAAGGTAACAAATATAAACATTCATCTACATACAAACAGCCAGTGAGACCAGCACCATTTATTGAAGATGCTTTCCTTTTTCCATTGTATATTTTTGGCGTCTTTCTCAAAAAACAAGTGATAGTAGGTCTGTGGTTTTATTTCTGGGTCTTCAATTCTATTCCATTGCTCAACATGTCTGTCTCTGTATCAATACCATGCACAACTAGCTAATATTTTATAAAGAAAAAAATAAAACAAAACTGTCCAGCAGCTAGAAAGAAGGGGCAGCAATTATGTGTACATACCACTCGTGCTAAAAATCCAATGTGTTCTTAGCACTCATGTCAAGGAGCTTACATCTACCTGTAACTCATGCTACAGCACTCATGTTCACATACAAAACATAGACACCATGATTTGAAGCTATATATATATATATATATATATATATATATATATATATATATCTTATACTTATATACTTATAAATTTCATATATATATATATATATATATATAATATATATATATATATAATTTGTGTTTATTGCTTACATATTTAGGTAATTGTCAGGCTATCAGAAGAAAGAGGAAATTGTGTTATCTACACTCAGTGGCTAGTGAGATACATTCATCCATCTCATAGTGCATTTTCCTTGGAGTTCTAACACATCTAAGTTAAAAGTTTTCTGCTTTGAATTGCCGTTGTGTTAATATGAAAATTATTCTTGCCAGAAGCATTCTACTATAATCTTTTAAGGAAGAAATTAAAATTAGGTATCTGTGCCTGGTAATGTTGTAAGCAGAGTGTTAACTGCATTTGCTAACTAAATCTGTAAATTAGAAAATCTTTGCTTTAGTGATCACATCAGCCTTGAGGAGCTGCAGTTTAAAGGAGATTAAATGTTTTTCTAACAACTGCTCCCAAAGCTGTTGATAGCACAGGAAATGAACACCTAGTATATTGAGAAATGTTGCAGATTCTGTCAAGAGAACATTTTGATCTTTTTCACTCAGGTAACATTATGTCACACGAAGGCTTCTCACAAAACACCGCTTTTTTGTGGATTTAAGTACTCATTATGCATTCAATATTTATGCAAATATTCTCAAGATGACAGGGTATTTATCCAGGACGAAGACATGAATGTAATGTATGAAGGAGTCCGGCACTTAGTCATGGGGCTGCAGTTTAAGTGCTGGTGATTTTTAAAATCAAAACTGAAGTTACTGAAGCTCATTACTGTGCAAGTGTTAAAAGAATGCACATGTGAGAGTCCCCATTAAAAATTCAAGGCTTTATATGAGCATTTTTCACTTTGTAGGGTGATACAAAAAGAAAACAACATTAGTAGCTTTCCTCTGGCAAGAAATAAAATTGTATATTCTCCTGGATACAGTGCTTTCAAAAATGGCTTGTTTTACTATTTTATGAAGTTAGAATTCTAGATTAATATTGTTTGAACTGTATGTTCCATTGCATAGATCGCCTACTACATCTGAAACTAAAGTAAGTCTATGTATGTTTGATCCTATCAACTGATAGTAAAAGCATCAGGTAGACATAGTTCATTGTTCTCTATTTAGTCTAACATAAGTATTATAGATGTTTCATCATATAAATGTACCTACTACATTTTGATAAAGTCTAAGGAATAACATAGAAAGTAAAAATGATAGATGCTGTATTGTAGTGAGCATTGTCCTTATTTATTTATGTATTCATGGTGTTGTGGCCTCATGAAATGAAATCATTCATATATTTTCAGAATTCATGATGTCATGGTTCCAAACTGGATTTCACGTGCTTGTCATTATACTACCCTAGACCCCCATTCCCTTACAGGATAAATGGATTTCTATATATTTTGTAACCTCCCTGAGACATAACTTGATTTCTATATGATTTGAGAATAACAATTTTAGTAAATTATATTTGTAGTACAGCATCTGCAATTAAAGCCTTCCAATTTTCTACTCTTAAAACCTTAGAAGATGATACAGAATATCTCATCATTTGGCAATTTCCTATCATTAGACTGTAATTTCAGCAGTACAGATATGCCAATGCTCAACAGTAGGGAACAAGGATATGTCCCCAGGAAATGACAATTCTGTCTTGTGGTTGTACGTATCTCTCACCTAAGAAACTGAAAGGAGCTTAAGAAAAATGAATTTGGAAATACACAGATACCTATAAGTCACCACCTTCTCTGTGGAGGTGAAGTGTGCAATGTCCAAACAAAGTAAACATATCCTCTCTGGCCTTACCTGGAGAATGAAAGAACCATCATAAATACATCTCTTACTGATCCAGAGTGACTTCTCTTTCTCACTCACACAAATAGATATTAATAAACCTAGACAGCTCACACTTCTGTCACTATGACTGTTTTAGTTTTACTGAATATAGTACTCATCTACTGGGAATATGTTCTATGATCTTCAGTGTATGCTAAAACCGTGAGATAAATAAACTCCATATACGATATGTATTCCCTACACATAAACACCAATTAAGAAGTTCATACATTATAAATTCCAGAGAGAAAGAACAAGAAGTGGTTAATAAAAACAGTTATGAATGTATAATGGACTTCCTTCTTATGGACTGGTCGTCATGGCATAGGGAGGTCCTCTGCATGCTACAGAATGGGAAAGGTAAACAACAAGCCAGGTATAAACCTTTGAATCTATAAGAGAAAGCCACATGCAAGATATGCTGGTATAGTAGAGTGGCAGAAAGCTTGTGGAAATGACCACCCTATATTTGATTTGAGTTCATGACCACCCCATTAGATGAAACCCATGCCTGACACTGCTTAAGGACTTGTAGTGGCTATTCCTGGTTGTCAACTTGACTATATTTGAAATGAACTACAATCCAGAATTGGAAGGCTCACCAGTGAACCTAATCTGGAGACTGGG
>NC_034591.1:41689587-41695941 GCF_900095145.1 Mus pahari
ATCTGCTGTCACCTGAATTTTTGATCATAGCCATTCTGACTGGTGTGAGGTAGANTCTCNGGATTGTTTTGATTTGCATTTCTTTGATGACTAAGGATGTTGAACATTTCTTTAGGTGCTTCTCGGCCATTCAATATTCCTCAGTTGAGAATTCTTTGTTCAGCCCTGTACCCCATTTTAATAGGGTTATTTGATTCTCTGGAGTCTAAGTTTTTAGGTCTTTGTATATACTGGATATTAGCCCTGTATTGGATGTAGAATTGGTAAAGATCTTTTGCCAGTCTCTTGGTTGCTGTTTTGTCCTATTGTTAGTGTCCTTTGCCTTACAGAAGCTTTGCAATTTTATGAGGTCCCAATTGTCTATTGTTGATCTTAGAGCATAAGCCATTGTTGTTCAAGGCTCTTCCTCACTTTCTCTTCTATTAGTTTCACTGTATCTGATTTTATGTGGAGGTCTTTTTTGATCTCTTGGTTATCAATATCTGAAAATAGGGGAATATGGCTTCTTTTTCTATTTGTTTCCTTGTTTATTGTATTGCTCTAACAAGTGCTTTGAGAACTATGTTAAAAAGGTTGGAGGTCATAGACAGATGTCTTGTTCTGGATTTTATGTGATTGCTTTACATTTTTTTCTCCATTCAGAAAAGAATCATTGGCTGTAGAGATGTCATTATATAGCTTTTACTGTGTTGAAGGTTTTCCCTCCAGACCTCTTTTGAGGATTGTTATCATGAAAGCATGCTGGATTTTTCACAAAGGCTTTAAGTGAATCTATTGAAATTATTATGTAATTTTTACACCACTTATATGATTTATTCTACTTACTGACTTTTGTATGTTGAATCAACCCTGTATTTCTTGATTAAAAGCCAACTTGAACATGATGGTTGGTCTTCTTGATGTTTGTCTGTGTTTTCTTGCTAGTGTTTTATTGAGAATTCTTGCATTTATGTTCAGGAAATCTGTTATGAAACAATCTCTCATAGAAATACATACATAAACAAACTCTAAACAAGGCCAATATCAAAATGTATGCTAACATCGAAGGGAGAAGAGCACACCCCTAGTTGAGGAACTACAGGCAACTGATGACTCTAAAACAGGAAGAGTTAGCCTTTCTCAGCAATATGTCTTGTTATTGCCTGTCCAATACAAAATGGTCACCCTATACACACAGACAACCAAAACCCATTTGTGAAGTTGTATTGATATGAAGGAGTTGAATATAAGGGACTTGGGAGAAGCTGAAGAAAGGAAAGAAGAGAGCTGAAAGTAGGAAAGAGAAGGGAGAAATTATAGGATTATATTTTAGTTTGAAATGTATTAAAACTATAAGTTAAAAAAGAAGAGGATTCTATGTTTCTTAGTGAGTGTACTTAAATATAAGTTGGCTAGACGTCTTCCAAGGGTCATCCTTGGCGCAGTTGTAGACACGTGTGGAAATGGAGTTTTCCATTTCCTTTCTCTGCTTCCTGGATGCTGTGAAGGGATTAGTCTCCTCTGTCCCCTGCCCTGCTGTGCAGCCAGGTGACAAAGCATGGAATCTCTGAAACTGAGCAAAATAAATCTTTCCTCTTTTCAAAAAAAAAAAAATAAGTTGGCTAGAACAGCGAGAACTTGAAATCTGAGGCAAGCATTTTGATGTTATTTAATATCTGTAAAATGAATTTTGCCCAAAAGATGGAAGCTATGGTCATGAAAATGTCAAAAGTTCTAAGAACTATAATATCACTATGGCCTTACAGGCATTTATAGGACATATTCATTTTAGACAGTACACTATTGATCTAATCAATAGTATATAAAACTTGGAGCTATAAATCTAGGCTCATATTAAAACCTTAGGCAAGAAACATGTTTCAACTCTTTGACTCTTAGTTGCTGGAAGAGATTCAGCAAACAAATATTTATTGAATAAAATATTTATGATAATGCCTTCCTACACCCAAACTTTGTTTATAGGTTTAAGTGAGAAAACATCTTGAGCCTCCAGAGACGTCAATGGAAGGATCCTACACTGGTGTGTGACAATCGCTGAGACCCTACTGGCAGCTTGTCAGCCTGACTTGAATATCACAAACACATAGTAATCATGACTGGCATTAAACCCCCTTCATTTACATGTTTGCAAGCCCAGAATCTTGGTGGCTCTGCATGTGATCTCTCCAACTTCTCTGACCCTTGCTGCCTATCCCCAGCCTGTTGAAGGCATCCTGGTTAGTCCTCTTGCCCCTACCTAGACTATCACCACCTTGGGCCACCCCCTTTTATTGCACTATAAATATTGTTATCCTAGAATCAACTCAATCCTGCCTCATAAGTCTTAGACACATCATGCCACTCCCTTGGCTTGGAACATTCTTACTTCTTCATTTGCATAATTACTGCTGATGCTCCAAATGGACCAACTGACCTCACTTCTCTCCCAAACTCTTGTGGGAACCCTTTCATTTCTCAATTCTTTTTATTATCTTCTATAAGTATACATTAAATTATATTTATTCCACTTGTATCCTTTAAAAACGTCATACATGTACAGTGTGTCCTGATGAAATTAGCCATAGTCCCCCAACTTATAGTTAGTTTTAGGTTTCCAAAACAAATCTCCTTCTCAACATCATACTCTTTTGTTAATATATAACCCAACTGAGTTCATTTGTGAGTAGATACGAGGATCACTACTTTGATTAAGACTACCTGTTAGTAGCTAAGACCTTAAAGAAAAGTGACTCTTCCTCCCTCAGCAGCTATCCACTGCCAATAGGTTCTTAGCTGGCTGAGGTCTCTAATGCCCCTTCACTTATCAATGATGAAAGTTTAGTTAGCCTCATCTTGTTCATATCTTGCTTAGTAAGCACAGCTTCTGTGGGTTTCTATGTGAAACCATGATGCAGTCTTCTGAAGACAAAATTCACAGCACTCCTCTCCAGCACTACCCTTCCTTCTGACTGTTCTCCTTCAGTGGTCCCTCAACCTGGGATAGAAGAGACTGAAATAGAGAACCTCTCTACAGCTGCACACTCATCATAACTGATTCTTATTTAAAGGCTTAAGAGTCTCTGCATCAACCACTGCCCACTGTAAAAAGATTATCTGACCAATATTGATAGCAGTACAAATCAACTGTTTTTTGTGCAGCCAGCCACTTTGTGATTAGATGTGAGCCTTCCACTGCAGAAGGAAATCCATGCCTAGTGGTATACACTTAGTCAAAAAACCATGCCTGGAAGGTTATGGACCCTGAAAGGAAGCTTACTTTAGTTGTTTTGCTATATGCATGTTTTTTCTTTTTTTATCTTTTTCATAGTTGTAGCCCTAGTTTCAAATATGAAACCTTGAATGTAATTATAAAACAGCATCAGCAAATGTACTGGCATCTAAAACTGTAACAAATCTACATAAAGAATAAGTTAATGGATGGGTGAATAGATAAAACGACCATACTAAACATGAAGTTGGCTTGGACAAAATCAACACATTTTCTTCTTAGTTAAATTTAGGAATACTGGGCACAGGCTATGGATAACACTTCATCTTCTCATGCTCATATTGGTGTGAGATAGTACTAAAAATCTTCATCTAGACATGTATTAAAATGCTGAAAACAATATTAGATCTTCACAATAATTGTGAATATGAAGGAAATGGGGCTGAATATTAAAAGGAGACAGATTAGAATATGACAGATATCTTATAAGATAACCCTTTGTCTTCTCAAAGGCTGGGATTACATATATGGTCCACTATGTCCAATTTTTAAGGAATAATTAATTCTTAAAGACATTTATAAACATTTAAAGCAGCAGGGTAAGGCAATATCTGTTTTCCCAGGGATAGGGAAGATTATATAAAAAATTAACCTAGTACACAATTACTAAAAGTATTTAAAGCATAACTATGGCCCACCTTCTCCAGGAGCTACTATTTTATCTCAGTAAAGTGGTTCCTTGACATCCCTTGTACATCTGACCGTAGATGGATTGGCTGCATTTATTTGTTCATTTATTCAGTTGCTTGTTCCTTATTTTTTATTTAGTATAAATCAGAGTCATCAGCAATTATGCCATAAGGAAGGAATTTACAACAGGGCTCTGAAAGAAATGAAGCAAACGTTCACTGTTAGGGGTCTGGGTGTCAGAGTGAAACCTATGCTTCTAATCACAGGCAGCAGAGGTCATGGTGTGTAAGAACGCTGCAGAGATTTACTTGAAGGAAAGAATTCAAGCTAACTGCAAAATTTACTTTATTGTTAAATAGAAGTGTTTTTCCTAATTATGAAATATTTATATTTGCGCTAAAGAGTTTGGAACATGTTTCTTTGTGTTTTAATAATGCTTCATGGGCTATGTTTGCTGTGGATGCTATTATTTTTTGCATAATTAAGTAATGAAGCAATTAGCACAGCAGGCACATGTCAGCTAGAAAGTGGTTAAAATTTGTGATGAACTAGAAGATTTTGCTGTGTTTGCCAATATTCTCCTTATTACCACATGAAGCTGCACTTCTTGTCATTATGAAGGGATTGTGCGCCCCCATATTTGAAACTTTAACTAGAAAATGGAGCAATTTTATACATCTCAGCAAAATGTCTTCATAGCAAAAATATGTACTACAGAGTTGTCTGTAAACTGTTCTAAAGTAAATGCCTAAGGAAGTCATTTGAATGAACAGAAACAAAAAAAAAAAATCAAGGGATATGCATTTCTCATGATTCCTCCATGGGCAGAGTAGAACTTGGCCATATTCTTTTTAACAAATACATTTTTATTCTTTTGTACTATGGATCTATGTCCACTGACAAAAACTCTTTATAGTTAATAACTATAGTTATTAATCAGTTAGAGTTATTGTTAATAACTATGACCAGTAAATCTGGGCCCTAGAAATTCTAATTCTGTGATTCCTTTGCATAGATAAATAAACAGGAACTAGCAAGAAGCTCATCCAGTCCCCGGTTCTATGTGTACATTTTTTTCTACTTGCATGCATTATGTTTCTTCTCTGTGTGAGCAAATTGTTTCACTCTGAATCAAAGATAAGTAAGAAGTCATGTTTACCCTTTAGGAACATATAGTGTAGAATCTAGACTCTCAGTAAGGAGACTCAATGTGTAGTTAAATCCTATTTCAAAGCAGAAAATAGTGTCAAACAGTATTTTCTGAATGTTAGTCTCAGGGGAGTCTGTCCAATTCCTACAGTCTGGAAGATAGTGGGACTTATGACTTCCTTGTGTAGCTTCTGACATTCCTAGGAAACATAATCTTACATCAAACTCCTTGTTACTCTGGCTCTTACATCCTTTGCTCCCCCTGTGTTGCATGTTTCTGTGGAATTGACCTTCACAAATCTGCATTTTGGTTGGTTGTAATTTTCTATAATGGTTCATTTATTGTAAAGAGAAGTTTAGTAGTTGAAGCTTACATTTGTCTGTGAATTTAGACAGGTATTTAAAATATAGTTAAGAATTGTGCTGGTTTAGTAAAGTGGATGTTGTAGATTCTCCATCAAGTTCCTTGACTTCCCTAGTTCCTGGTTAGTTCAATAGATTTCCAATATTGGGTATTATTTCCCTTTTGTTGAGTGGGCCTTAAGTCCAACTCAAAAGCTGTTGGTTACCACCAAGGTACATGTGCCACTACTACACCATGAGGGGCATGGTTCCATGGTAATGGTTTTGACTCACAGACATGATAGCTGGCTAGAGCTATTAGTTGTTTCCCTCCTCTCCAAGCTTGCATGGCATCTTCTGGTACAATGAAAATAGTCTTCAGGACAGAGAGTTTCATGTCAGCTCCAGCTTAGGCTCCTTTCCATGGTGAAATAATGGTGTCTTTTGCTGTTGTCTTAAAGTTATAGTTTAGTTAGTCAATTCAAAGGGTTCAAGAGATTCCCAAAACAGTATACATTATCACACTTGTTTTGGGCTGCCTTTTAAAACATGAAAACAAGATCCTATTTCTGAGGACAACACAAATTTGGGGCACAGTCCTTGTAGCAATCAGGCTGGAACTCACCAATAAGCCTCCTCCCTGAGGCTATCATAGTGACACAGAAAACATTAATCTCATCCCTCATCAAAGAAGCTTCCATTTGTAACAGGTGGAAAATCTTTTATAGATCCCAAAATTGGTCATAATTTGGGGAATACATGCCCATGAATTGGTCACCCCAGAATGGTGTATCTGTAATGCAAGCCTTATAGCTAAAACCCAGGGAACACCTGCTGTTAGAATACTATCTTCTGGCCAGACAGTGGTGGTGCTTGCCTTTAATCCCAGCACTTGGTAAGCAGAAACAAGCAGATTTCTGAGTTTGAGGCCAGCCTGGTCTACAGAGTGAGATCCAGGACAGCCA
>NC_034591.1:41696051-41716356 GCF_900095145.1 Mus pahari
AAGAAGGAGAAGAAGAAGGGGAAGAAGAAGGGGAAGAAGAAGGGGAAGAAGAAGGGGAAGAAGAAGGGGAAGAAGGGGAAGAAGGGGAAGAAGGGGAAGGGGAAGGAGAAAGAAAGAAAGAATACTGTCCTTTGAACATACCAGGCAATTTGCACCTATGAAATCTCAACAATATAATTGCCTAAACAAAGTTTACATAATAGCAATACAAATTGACACAACAACTTGTTCAAGAAATTATATAAAGACCCAACCACAGGTGAAGAGCTACCAGCAAGCAGTGGCTGATGAGAGAGGAAGTTTTCTCTAAGAATAGCTCCCTGGTTGGTTATCTAAACCCAAGTGTTAAGTGCTAAATACAACATAGAATCAACAGGAAATAAATTGGTGGGTTATATGTGTGGTATAATATGTGTGTGTGGTGTGTATATGTGTTGCAATATTAATTAAAGCACAAAAGCAGAAGAGGCCATGAATCTGAGAGTAGTGGTCAGATACAGGATAGAGATTATTTTAATATGGTATTCTTGTTTGAAATGTTCAAGGACTTTTTAAGTTCCTATTTTAGAAATGAAGTGGCAATCGTCCTTTCAAAGAGTAATAATGCTTAGGTAACTTCTATGCATGCACAGAAAATATTTCATTGCTGTCTGTTATGATACTTATATTAACCTAGGGGAATAATTTCTCCGGGCTTCTCTGTGACTATTTTTGGGTGTGGATAAGTAGATTAACTTGATTTAATCTCTGTTGAGGTGAAAAATCAATCTGTCTCTGGTGAATTTTCACTAAGTCAGATATGGGAAATGTGCTCTTCAAATGTAAGGATGATTTAAGAGCTTGAAGTATCCTTATCATTATCAACAGTCAGGCAAGTGTGATAACCATCGCAGGGTCTAAGATCTAGTATGAAGAGATTAGGTCCTGGGTTTTTGGCAAGTTTGAAAATATGAACTCGGGAATGTCTACCTCAAATTTAAAATAGAGTATGAAGAAGACAGTGGTGGAGGCATCTCAAAAATAAGAATATCACAAAACAAGAACGAATAAAGACTAAGCAGAAAGCATTACACTTAAAATTGAGAACTCACCTTATTTATTTCAATGGTAAAGAGGAAAAATGGCTACAGTCCTACGAAGATCAGAGAAGAGAGTTTGTTAGGCACATAGAGGACTAGACTTCTTTCTCAGTTTCTTAGATGTGTGCTGGCAGAAGTTTCCCATGAGCCCTTCTTGTCTCTCATGTTACTGCTTGTGTAAGATTCAAAACAAAGTCATTAGGAACTGCAAAGCATCTTTAGTGGGGATACTCTGTGACCAACACTTATATGAGTTTCCAAAGATTTGATCTCTACAAGAAACACTGAACGACCAACCAAACAAGGGATACATGCCATTGAAGTTTTGATATAAAATACTTGTAGTGTTTGAGGAAATTGTAGAACCTATGAGAAGTAGTGCCTAGCTTGCACAGGTAAGCCATGAAAAATGGATGACAGCCAGGTATGGCTTCAGACTGGGGTTCCCTGTTTCTTGATCTAACGTGACGTGAAGAGTGGTCCCTTACCCCACACACATGGACCAGGTCCTTCTCTTCATCAATGCCTCCCTCATCGTGATGGATGTTCCTCCTGAAGCAGTGAGGCAGAGCAAACCTCTCCACCCTATGGTCATTCTGACAAATATTTTGATACAGCAATAAGAAAACCGTGACTGTATCTGTGTTCAGTGTCAAAATCCAAGATAGCCCGCAAGTGTATCCCCCAAGATCTATCAATTTCCATTATTAATTTGAAAAGAAAAGATATTTTTCCTAACATTGAGTAATGGATTTTTATTAAATAAGTATATATTTGCTTTACCAGAGTTATTTTCTCAAGGATTAAATGTGTCACAGACAATAAAATTCAGTCCTGAAAGGAGTGTCACTTTTCCTTCTGAGAGAGGAGTTAAGGTAACATGTATGATGCTGCACTGATAACAAACTACTCATTTGTAAATAGTACTGCATGCTCAGAAGGCCTTCACAACTTCCTCCGTTCATTAAGGGATGAAACTTTCTTTCTGGAAGTCAGTGCTTCAGTGCTTCTCCCCAGCAGGTGCTTCATACCTACTCCAAGATTTATGGAAACGAAAAATCACTGCGAGCATGAAAGATTTAAAGACTATTAATATGCATACCTATTATTGGGAAAGAAGACTTGTGGACTGTGAAGATGTAAGGACAGAAAGAAACAGAAGGTGGTACAAAGTTTTATATATATAACATAATATATGTCACAATATATTTTTTACATATATATAACGTAATTACTTTCACAGATTGGTTTTTAATGATATTCTCTTTAATTTATTTTAAAGCCCACTTATTTTTGTTGCTGTTGATTGTGCTTTGTTTGAAGTAAGATATGACACCACAGTTAGTGCTAACCAATACACTGTGTAATACCCTTAAGTAGTACCCATTCCTCTAGTGTCAGATTCACAAATGCTGGGTAAGTATAAGACACTACAGCTGGCTTCTGTTACATATTTGTTGTACAGTGGTTTTCTTCTAGTACGTTAGTGCATGTGAAATCATGCACACACATCTGAATAAAGCCTAGAGAAGGATGCTGCCGTTGGTGTATAGACAGTCGAAACTTTTAAAGCCAATTTTGGCTTCCTCATAGAGAAAATGAAAGTAAAAAGAGAATAACTGTACACCGGCAGAGGCTCTTACGAGGAACTGTCTACTTTCAGTGTGATACATTTTGAAAAGCCAGGGAACAAAGTTAAGAACCCATTTGGCTGGTTTTATTCGGTGAACAAAATGTGTACTCTAATGTACGAAGTTCACATCACTCCCTCCTGTCACTTCAGTTTAAAACTTGCCACTCATCGTCCTAGCAGGAAGCAGTCCATCAACACCCCTGGCAGTATCGCGACCCAGCTTGTTGATGCTCTTTCTATTGCTGCTGTCCATTTTCAAGGCCTGAGCCATCGTGGACTTTGTAAATTCATGCCAGTATGTGTCTGTCGTGATGGGATACTAGCCACATAGAGTCAGTTTATTCTTAGGAAAAAGCTAAACCAACTCGATTGTCACCTTCCGCAGAACGTGAGCATCGTGAATGGCTACTCTGGCTCACCTCTCCTCTAGCTGCTAAGTTACTTGCCTTAGCTCGTCCAGATGAATCACCTGTGGAACCAGGCTGATGCCAGTTAGCACAGGGCCTGGATTCTAAGGAAAGCTTCCGATTTCTCACGGATAGTTTTCTCTTCCTTTCAGTGGAGGAGGATGTGTCCGATCCTTAATATCACAAATAATATCCCATTGGAATAGTCACATTTTTGCTTACATAATAATCTTAATACTGAGAAAAATAGAAAGAAAATAAGCATTCCTATAAAACTCTCACGTCTGCACATATGCATCATACCACTTCCGGCACATTTGTTTTTTAGACTTACGGGTAATTTAAGTGTAGCTTTTTTAATAACATTGAATGCTTTTCAAAGATTGATTATTCAGCAGTATTTCTTCTTTCCTTCTGTGATTTTACCCTACCCTGTGGAGTGTGTTGATGAAAAGTCTCATAATATATCGAGCCTTCATGGAAATTTATTATCCTTTTTAGATGACACATATAAATATCCTAAATGAAATGTTGGCACCGCCATCAAAGTACTAAAATATGTCACCATTCCTCTCTAGCAATTTCATATTTTACCTGTGTTTGATGTTAATGTGAATGTTATATTTGAGCTTAATAAATATATTGTATAAAAAGAAGTAAATGTCAATAGGCTTCTTGAACCCTTTCATTAAATGGTTGTGCTGCAGGAAAATAGATCATAAGCATAAAAAGCATTGTAAATCTTATTTAGAAGCATTATAGACTTCCATATATTTAAATGATTTATATTTGCATAAATGAATTTCCATAGTACAACCTAAATTTCTAACAAAAATTTTTCAAAACTGTCTTGAGAAGAGGAATAAAGTTTGCTCTTTGTTTTATAAATTTGGTTGCTGGTCATTTTTCTTTCTGTACGTCCTTAACTTAACTTGGTTTCTTCTGAAAGATGCTTCCCAACTATAGAGTGGTTTAGGGGACTATGTTGGGAATTTGATTGTTTTTTTTTTTAAATATAGGGCACACTTCTTACAGAAGAACTACAGAAGGGAGACAGCAACACAGTGATAACTAAGGAATGCCATTTTTACAGTGAATTTTCACTATCTAATTATCTCAGGTATTAAAACATATTGAAGTCCTCAGGGATTTGTGGAGGCCAGTTGGATACTTAACTTGACAAATCCAATTATTTGGAATCAGTGTAAATCTAACATCAGGAATTGTCATGTTGGCAGCCCTCAGCTAATCCTGTAACCCAAAAGGAACATATGGGAAAATAAAACAAGATGTCTAGAATGGCTATTCCAGAAGACTTTTTTGCTTTCCAGGAGCCCTGGAGACAAAGAGGACATCCTGTCAAGCTTCCCAAACCTATGGACATGCTTTCAGAGTCCAAATGATTTTGCATGAACCACACTGGCAATAAACACCCCATCGAAGTCCCTAAGTTCCTTCCTTCCATTTCTATAACCACTGACTTCAATTGGAAATCTACCTGGGTTTAATGAAGAGTCTCAACATTCCTTGAACACTATCTGACTTCCTATTTTTATAACTTAATAAGAAATAGGTGACAGCTTCCAATAAAAATAGAAGAGTCTCAGAAGAAGAAATGTGCCCTAGTTGCAATGGGATGACTGATAAAACTATAGAGTTTTGCTGCGTAATATTCACGGGACAACATGAAACATATGCAGGCCCTGTTAATGGCATGATCACATAACTAAATTAGTTTCTCAAGCACTATTCCATTCGAAGTATAACATGGATTAAATGTTTTCTAAGCACATTTCTTTTTCTTATATGTATTTTTTTTTTTTGCACCTTTGGTACCTAAAAAATCCAATTATAAAAGTTTCCCGGAAAGATTAAGCAGTGTTGTACGTTATGAAGCAGAATATAAAGGGGGAAAAGAATAAAGGAAGAACGGAATGAATAAAAGTGCTGCACTTTCACATCTGCCAATATGATGAGGCCTGAAAATGCAGCCATTGTCAACCCATCTGCTAATATGATTAGGGCTCTTAAGTCGCCCTGTTCTCATAGTTCCTGAGACTTTGATGCCCACACTAAATTTGTGGACTAAAACTGTTCTATAAAGTAAGAGAACAATTAAAACATTTCTGGGTGTGTGCTGATAAAAGCCTCCATTTATAATGATTTCCTCTCTTGGTATCTGAGTAAGATCTAACTAGTGCCAATTTGTCCCGCGCTATCGTCTCGCCAGCAAGAACGCACGCGGACACCAGGATCCTTCTGCTGCACAGCCTTTATTGCATCTTGAAGAGGAAGACCACGGGGCCCTGCAAGCGACTCCCTGTATAGTCCCCAAGGCTGTGTGTCCATGTCTAATTGGTTGCTTACTCATGATCTCACTGTTACGTCCCGGGGCGGGCAAAGACTTGGCGTGAAACCCATTTGCACCTGCACACATTGGTTGTTTACCCGAAATACACGGGAGGTGGCCAGTGGTAGCCAGCGCCATCTTGTAATGGCATTATGTGGTTTCCCACACCAATTCTCTTTATTACTTTCTATTTAGACTACAAATACATCATAGGATCAAACGTATGAATTCTTTGAAAGAGAAATATGTCTCAGAATCTGTCTTTTCACTAAGTTCAACATGTAGACAAAATTGTTTATCATATAAAATGTACTATAAGGTTATACATAATTTTTTGTTTGTTTGTTTGGCTGGTTGGTTGGTTGATTGTTTTTTCGAGACAGGGTTTCTCTGTGTAGCCCTGGCTGTCCTGGAACTCACCCTGTAGACCAGGCTGGCCTTGAATTCAGAAATCAGCCTGCCTCTGCCTCCCGAGTGCTGGGATTAAAGACATGTGCCACCATGCCCGGCTACATAAATATTTTAAATAAAAGGTTGTTTCACTGTAGTTCAAAGGTTTTAATTTTTTCTTTGCCACTAGATGGTCCATCTCTTTAAAGGAGGAACTAATTTATTATAGTCAATTCCAAAAGTTTACAAAAGATCTCTAATGAGCAAGCATCGTTGGCTATATCTTATCAGGTTAAAGGATTTACCAAGACTTTACAAATACAAAGCAAAACATGTTTCCAAATTCCAAGGTCACAGGTACTTCTCTATAAAAAAGATGTTGATAATATTTATCTATAACAAAAATTGTAACTCTATAACAACTTCTATTAGCACTTGTAAGCCTGCTATCCTATTATTCCACTAGCTTTGTTGTGATAAATTAAATAAATAAATACATAAACAAATAATGGAAGCTGTCAAGTTCAAGAAAAATAAAAAGAGTTGCCATTAAATAACAGTTTACAAACAATACATGTTACAACTGCAACTGTTTCCAGAATAAGGTGATATTTTCTAAAAAACAAACGTGGGGGGCTGGCATATGGATTATAAAAACTGTTAGGTAGCCTCATGGAGAAAGCATGTCTTTCAGGGATACTCCTATTTCCCACTGTAATAGAAAAATGTTTATTCATATACTATAATTCCATTCAGTTTCTGAGACCCAGATTGAGCAACAAGATCATACTACCAAGTAAAGGCTGATGCCTCTACAAGGGTAGATACGCTAGACCAGTGCTTCTCAACCTTCCAAATACTGCGACCCTGTAATCCAGTCCCTCATCTTGTGCTGGACACCAACCATACAATTATTTGGTGGCTTCTTCATTACTATAATTTTTCTACTGTTGTGAATAATAATGTAAATATTCAGTATGCATGGTATCTGATATGAGATCCCCAGAAGGCTTCTGACTCATATATCTATAGAAATGTTCACTTCACCAAAGAAACTGCTAGGATCAATTATTTAAAAGTCAGTTTCTGGTAGGGCCTCTCAGAGGTCAAGCCTCAGTGGAAGAAGATGTGCTCAATCCTCTAGAGACTTGAAGCCCCAGGGAAGGGGTTGGCCTGGTTGGGGAGGAGCACCCTCTCAGAGGTAAAGGGGAGGAGGAATGGGATGAGGAACTGTGGGAGGGAGCAATGACTGTAAATAGATAGAATAATAATAATAAATGAATAATCAATTTCTAAATTCCTAAGAAAGAGTAGAGTACCAAGAAGTGGAAGTATTTTTTTTCTATAATCCTAAAAGTTACAATCATAAAATATAGCAAAAATATTAGCAAATACTTTATATATCTACTTTATATATCCAACTAGACTATCCTCATATAGATAAGATGCATATATCACAGTTGAATCAATAGTCTCATGGTGGTGGTTTTAGATTCTGTTTATCAGACATGCCCATGAGGTAAAGAAGCAGGCCAGGTCTCCTATTTTCATATTCATTAAGAACTTTTTACTTAAGACCAAACTTTTTACTTAAGTTCCAATAGACATTCTCTCTCTCTCTCTCTCTCTCTCTCTCTCTCTCTCTCTCTCTGTTTGTGTGTGTGTGTGTGCATGCGTGTGTGTGTGTGTGTGTGTGTGTGTGTGTGTGTGTGTGTATAATCTCCTTTTTATTATGACTAGAAATCTGTTCTGCTGCTCCATCTAACTGCTATGTACCTTCATAATTGTTTCTGTTGGCTGTGTCTAGTCCTGTCTAGATGGTTAGGTAGGCTAGAGTCAGACCCTGTTCTTGTAGCCACAGTTGTTAGCAGTTTCTGGACAGTCATAGACAATGAATATTTATTGAATGGATTCACAGTAATGCTGTTTTATATGTTGCTAGAGTCTACCCCTATGAAGCTGGGTTTTTTTTCTACCTCCCTGTAAATGTTTTATATGTCCTATATCTGCCTTTAATGTCTCTCTGTGCCTACTGCAATGATCAGCATTCAGAGGGCATTTGTTATATGTTGTTAAACGACTCAGGAAATTGGTTTAGTAAAACAGATAGACACTCAGAAGCAGTTCCAGCCCTCACAAAGAAACAGGGAGATTGAACGGAGCAGTAGCCCTGGGCCCTATGACTATAAAAACATGTCTATCATCCAGCCGCATTATAAATGAGACACTAACATAGGGTTTTATGTCTGATGATATCTTAACCTAGAAAATACAAAGTCGGTGGAAACTTAGCAGGTTCTTTGCCCTCCCTAGTACTGAGTGATGTGGGAAAGATACCCCAGTGTAGGCATCTACCATCAGGACCATGCAATCAACCACTTTACTCAGAAAGACATAAGTATGGCCCTGGAAATTAAATTGGACAGTGGTGGGAATATTTTGTGATCTAAACATGACACAATGGCAATCTGTCCCAAGTATTTCTTCCTACAGCCATATGTGACCCACTTAGCACAGAAAAATAAGTGACTCTGTGTTCCAAGTGAGTGATAATGAGAATCTGAAGAGCAGTCACTCCCACAACCCTGTCATGGCACTGGTTAGTTACCCTGTTTCTTCTGTCCTGGAGCCATGCTTCCCTTCCTTCCTTCCTTCCTGCCAGCTGTTTCCTTCCTCTTCTCCCAGTAGCTTAGATTTCTATGCACTTTCAGATATAATAAACCCAAGATACCATTTTCCTAGAAAGTAGTGTTTCTACTTGTAGCCTGAGACCTTATCTGAAATTAAATAACTGCCTCCCCCATTTCATTGTTTGTGATTTCTTTTCTATCTCTGCCTTCATATTTATGTTCACTTTGTATGACTTCTTTCTTGTCAACTTTTGTTGTTGTTGTTGTTGTTGTTGATTTTGTTTTGGTTTGGTTTGTTTCATTTGTTTTTACTTTTATCCTATGACAACATAGAAGGAACAACATAGAATCTTTTTCCCACTTAAATTATAAAAATGGCCAGGCCACATGGCTTTCATTTAGCAACAAAAATAAATGAAATGTTAAGATTAGTTTCTGAAAGAAGTAACTAATGGAAGTCAGAAGTCATTTAAAGCTAACTCACCAGTGGGAAAACAATAAAATCATTGAGTTTTTCTTCTCAGCAGACTAGCAATATTGCACGAGTACCAATCATGCTGTTGTAAATAGCAATTTTTAAAGATTCATTTTTATTTATATGGGTCTGTCTGTGTGGATGCATGTGCCTATAGAAGCTAAAAGATCCCATAGGCTCTCCTCAGGCTAGACTGGTAAGTGCTTGTGGAGCACCTGCATAGGACTGACAGGAATAAAACTTGGTCTCAGAAAGAAAAGGAAGACGTGCAAACCCGGAGCAATTGCTCCTGTTCCCAAACAACAGTTTCCTCCTGATGAGGTCCAATCCCCTCTTTAATCTTCTAAACCTGCCCAGTGGTTTCATTTACTAAGTTGTGTTCAAATTTACAGATGGATAGACAGCTCAGAAAGTCCTGTTTCCCCTCAAACAGTTACATCTGCCTCTGAGACAAGTGTAATTTAAGTGACAACCGAAATGATAAACGGCTCTAAAAATGATGCTGGCCTGGAATTTACTTTCCACAAGAAGAATCATGGAGGAAGGGAACATGAAGGCATTCTTGAGAAGGAGAATCAAGTCTCCTCAGTGGGATGACGCCAGCTGTATCATCACAAACTCTACATGGGGTTCCATGCCCAGGAGTAGTCAGCCATCACAAAGACATCTTCCTGGCTTGGTCTGCTTGGTCTTGTTTGCTTGCTTGTTTGTTTGTTTAAGAATGTTTTTGTTTGTTTGTTTAAGAATAAGACAGAAGCTGAAGTTGGATGGGTAGGGAAATGGAGGAGAATTTGAGAGGAATTTGGTGAGGAGGAAAAATATGATCAAAATATGTTGAATGAAATTCTCAAAGAGTAAAAAAATTATGTTTATTATGAAAATAAAAAAAGAAAAGAACATATATTACAATTAGTATCAAATATATTTTAGGCACTTATTTATCACCAAAACAAACAAACAGAAGAAGAAACAATATTGAAAATTTATGGGAAGGTGCACAACTTTCATTCCAAAACCAAATTCTAAAATATAAGTTCATTGAGGTATATAGACTTTGAATCTGGTTCATTTGCTTTTATTTATTTGCATCTTTCTTAGTGATAAAATTTTAAAATTAATTAATATATAAACTAAAATATAATGGAATAACATTTAAAATGGGACATCTATGCTACGGGGTGAAAATAAGCTACAATAGTAAATTGGTGATTCTAACATATAAGAATGACTTTGGGGTTATGTGTTCATTTCAGTCTTGATATTTTTCATCAGTCTTTTAAAATATCAAAAGTCTTTATTGATTAGCGACTCTGAAAGCCACAGATAATTAGACATAGAAGCATACTGCATAGTAAATGTATGTTCATATGTTGTTCCAGCAACACAAAAGAATAGCACCCATCACCACCCACATAAATGTACTAGCCAGTCTTAAGTGGCTACTGTGCTTCTTTAACCTTTACTAATGTGTCTTACAGAGTAACTTTAAATTGTGTTCTATTTTTCAAAAGTAAATTTTATTAAGAGTTTATTAATATAAATAAAAGTTAATAAGCCATCTAATTACATTAGTGTGGTTGTTTCAGAGCAAACTGATTGCACAAGTTTAAAAGAAAAGTCAGATGAGTGGACTGATTTTACATAGGAAGAAAAGGTCTTAAAGATGGATTAAGCCTAAACTTCCTCTTATTTGGGGGAGACAGATAGCCTGGAATTAGTAAGAGGACTGTCCATAGCACACACAGCTAATTAGTGGCAGAATTAAGCACTAGACATTAAGGAACAACTTTCTTTCTCAGTTAAATGAATTTATTTTAGTTCTCTCTCTCTCTCTCTCTCTCTCTCTCTCTCTCTCTCTCTCTCTCTCTCTCTCCTAAGTTATTAGTTGTAAAGTGCACTATCACTAATATATTAGTGCCAATTTTTTTAATTATATCTATGGATTGGGAGGACAAGGGAATATGGATATCCTTAGTATTAAAAATTCATTAAAATAAAATAACATATATTTTAATATAAGTAACAAAACACTATTAAAAATAAACAAGAGAGTACTCCAAGTGTATTTTTATGGAAATAGTTATAAAATGACAAAGATAAAAAACTGTGTCACAAAAAGAAAAGGAAAGAAGGGAGAGAAAGAGAGAGGGGTATTTCATAATGTCTTTTCCTGAAAAATTAAGGGATGTTTAATTTGGAAAAAATCATTGATGAAGAATTAATCTTAGATTTAGTTTCCTCATTATGAGTTCATAAAAATCAAGGAGAAGAAAGTATTTCTGGGCTGTCAAGATGGCTCAGTGGATAAAGCACTCATCAGCCAAGGATAAAAACCTGATTTCAGGTCTCCAGTACCCACATCGAGTGCAGCACACACCTATAATCCAAGCCTATTAAGGTAAGTTAGAAAGTGGAGTAAAGCCGGGCAGTGGTGGCACATGCCTTTAATCCCAGCACTTGGGAGGCAGAGGCAGGTGGATTTCTGAGTTCCAGGCCAGCCTGGTCTACAGAGTGAGTTCCAGGGCAGCTAGGGCTAAACAGAGAAACCCTGCCTCAAAACAGAAAAAAAGAAAAAGTAAAAGAAAAGAAAAAAAGAAAAAAGAAAGTGGAGTAAAGATTAGCATGGTCTATGGAGTAAAAAAAAGTAGAAGGGGAAAATAAATTAAATATTGCTTTGTTAGAATTGTTATAAGTTTAAGAAAGATAATGGCATGGCATACAAACCGTCTAGTTCACGACCACCTTCTTCACATCCCTTAGCCAATGCTTCCCAATATGTAGTACTAAACAAAAATTATTTCACAAGGTGAAGGCAAAGGCTGACATGGAAAGATGTTCTCTGAATACCATAAGCATGCATTCACATACACAAACACAGCGAAAGATGGTGGGTTAAACTCTAATTTATACATAGTGATTATAATTTGCAAAATAAATAACTAATGAAGGGCTAGATATACATCTTCACCATTAAGAGCACTTTCCTGGGGACCAGAGTTTAGCTCCCCAAAACAAGACTGTTGTATTAGTCAGGGTTTTCTAATGGACCAAGGAGAGAGAGAGAGAGAGAGAGAGAGAGAGAGAGAGAGAGAGAGAGAGAGATTAGATTGGCTTACAGTCCAAGAAGCCAATAGTTGTTCAGTTTACAAGGCTGGATGTCTCACTTGGTCTTCAATATATGCCAGAATCTTGAAGAAGTAGGCTCTAAAGGCAGTGAACGAATAGACTTGCCATTAAGAATGAGGACAAACAGGCAAAGAGAAGTAAACATTTCTTCTTCGAAGACCTTTATTCAGGCTGCCAGCATAAAGTATTTGGCCCAGATTAAAGGTGGCCCTTCCAACCCCAAATGACTTCCTTAAGAAAATTGCCTCACAGATGAACCCAACCATTTGAGGTTTCAGATCATTCCTGATGTATTAAGTTGACAAGAACATTCATCACAGTTGTGGGTCAGGTGACTCTCAACCATCTCGAATTCCAGCTCCATAGGACCCAATATCTATGCCCTAAGTGGACACCTATACTCATGTGTACATACCCATATGGAGATACATATACCTACACATAATTATAAATAAAAACAAATCAATTTTTAAAACCTGAAAAGGATGTGACTGTCAAAAATTATTTAAAGATTTCTTGGTCAGTAAGCTTAGATTTTGTCTGTGTTATTTAGTTCTAGTTTAAACACAGTCATGTATAATTTATTCCTATGGGAAGAAGAGGAACATCAGGGTTTCTCACAATGGGGTGGATCCAAACTCATTAAAAATTAAAACTGAAACAACATTCTGAAAATGACCTTAATTGGATGGCAATTGTAATGAATAAAGAAACTCAACTGCCCTTTACAGTTGGTGTTTCAATAGTTCAACTTCAAATGAATTTCCCATCCAAAATCTAAACTCACTTCTTCCCAATGAAGACAGGAAACTCAATACAGGATTCATGTATAGGTAAACGAACACTGAGACATCTTCAGACAAGATGTCTAGATACAAAGTAAAGAGTCTTTTCCACAGTTTTCAAGCTCATTTTTTAATCGTAGTTTCATTATTGAATTGTTTGTCTTGAGTTTTTAACAGGGAATTTTTTAGATTGTAAACGATGTCTTTTTATTTCATGACAGAGACCCATATACAACTGGAAAAATGATCCCTGTGTATGTTTCATTACAGGAATGCCAGCAGTAGCCCAGCCATAGATTTATGAATTTTAAAAAAATGAGAGCAGGATTCAGCATGCTGGTCGGACTTAGATGAAGGATATCTTGGGGATCTGATTTACTTAAGTAATATATATATTGATTATATATATTATTGATAGTAATATATATATATATATATATATATATATATATATATATATCAATGATTGATTGCAGTATCAGAAAGTGTAAGGACATGAATTCTGCCCTTGATAATGCAGCTCTTCATTTGCAAAGTTTAGCTAATCTACGAAAGGACAATGTTTACATTATTTAAGTCAAACTTTCATTTGGTGAATATATGGAAATGTTCTGCATCAAAAACAAACTTTAAAGACTTTTAGAAATTATTCATAAAGCAATAATTACACATGTGCTATGTAGCAAGTATCAAGTCTGAATACACATTAAAAATGTGAATTCCTAACGTCAAGGTCTCATGATCATGAGAGTATACAGAGCACTTAGTGGATACAACTGAAGTGGAGGACTCAGGGAATAAGGAAGGGGAAGCAATGAAACTTACTAGGGAAAAGGTTACAAGCTGCTATACTGTTCCCACAACAGAAAACTTGATGGAAATGGGGAAGATAGCTTGGTGACTAAAAGCCCAGCTGCTCACTGTGAGGACCTGAGTTCCATCCCCACACTTATGCTTTTTTTCTTTTTAAAAGAAGGCTATCATGGATTCACTTGGGGAATATATGGAAATGTTATATTTGCTCTACCCCAGCTCTGAAGCAACTCAAGGCAAGCTGGCTTCCCCAGTCTAGCTGGTGAGTCCAGCTTCAACAAAAGACTCTACTTTAGGGAGTAAGAGTAAAAGTTCAGAGCACACAAATCCTTGTCTATGCTCTGTACACACAGATGAGCATACACACACACACACACACACACACACACACACACACACAAAGAATTGATGTCACTTTTTTATGTGTATCTATTGTGCCTTACTTTTAACTGTGCCCAAAAAGCATGAGTGTGGACATCTATGTTGTTTCTGTCCCCCACCCCATGCTCAGAAAATGTTCCTTGTTAGCAAACAAGGTGATCCCCTCTTTCCTTAATATTTGTTTTGCTTTACTGTAGAAAAGGCAGGAGTGTGTTCTCTTTTAATAGTGAGTGATGCTTGCCCATTTTCCAAACTTGAATATGACCCCAGGATTCAGGATCTTTAATCTTGTCAATGAGGAAAAAAGCTGTTTGATATTTTCTTACAAATTGTCAAACTTATCCATAGTTGATAGATTCAGCAGACATATGACGACTAAAGCAATACAACACATTCAACAAGAAGCATTCTGTTTGTGGCTGCAGTGAGACACAGACATCTACTAGTCACTGGAGTATAGAGTAATGAAATTTCTATGGAAAATAAATTGACTGTATCAATCATAATCTATAATTCATTAAATTTCCCAATAATAATTCAAGAAATAGTACTAGAGACTACCCGGTAGCTTGTGATGTAAGCTCTTATTAAATGAGGTTATTTATTTTACTGACTGGAATAGAAAAAAATAGAAACCACATATATTTTTAACCTGATAGATGACTTCATGTAAAAGATTTTATATATCTTATATATTGCATTGTAAAGTTTATCCAAATAGTTACATACAATGAAATACCATACAGTGGTTAAAAAGAATGAGACCATACATTATGTACTTATAATATGTCTAGTGAAATAGTAAGGTACACAATTTTAGTAATAAGTGATTATTCGTGAAGAAAGATGGCTATGTAGATATAAATATGAATATAGAGAGGCATGCACAAGTGTTTGTACAATGCAATTCTGTTTGTGAATAATCTCTTCCTAATATGATATGCAAGAAATAATCACGGTAGTATTAGAGAAGGAAGTAAAATAAAGCCATTCGTTCATTCATTCATTCATTCATGCTGTATTAGTAATCTTACTCATTGCTGTGACCACATACGTGGAAAATCAATGGCAGAGAGGGAGTCTCACAGTCTGTAGATGCAGTTCTTCATGGGGCAGGAGACAACCAGGGCAGCTCTTGCTTGAATATGTGGAAATAAGCCACATTATGACTGCAGTCCAGAAGCAATGAATAAGCTCTTGTGTCTGGCTGTTTTCTTTTATTTTCTTTATAATTCATCACAAGACCCCAACTAGTTCATATTCCCATATACATTCATGTTAGGTATTCATTCCTCAGCGAAATGCCTTTGCAAAACTCCTCCCAGCATACACAGAGATTTGTGGGTTAGGTTGCTCTAAGTCCCATGAAGATAAAACATGGAAGATGAAACATCATACAAACTTTGTTGCTTTTGAAGAGATAATATGTATGTGTGTGTGTATATGTATTACATACATATATAATTCAGAATCTTGTTAAGGAATTAACAAAACACCTGAATCAGAATCTTCTCTCCCATAGTACTTTTAATTATTGTCTTAAATTTTTTCCATAAATACACAAGGGCTGTGATGTTAATCTACTTTCATATTTATGTGAGGAAAAGTTAGGGGTTTTCTAGATGAAGGGATTCTTTTTTATTGTTCTTCAAATTAGTTTCTCCCCTAGGAAGTAAATAACCTTAAATTATTTTACTCCAAAAGAGACAGCATCAGCTATAAAAAAGGATGAATCTGATATTTGATAGCATAAATGAGGCATAATAATCAAAGAACAAACTTTTGAAAGGAAGAATGTGTGAGATACTGGATCCTTGGGACACCAGCAGTAATTTACACACCATTACTTATTCAGGGTTGCATTCCTAATTACTGCTTGGGAAAAAAAAAGATAATTATTATACAGTAGCAATGACTCCTTTCATCAAAAAGAGAAACAGTGCTGACATAGGAATATATTAAGGAAGCATAACTCTAGTTTGTTGATAAATTTGTTTGTAGACAAGGTTTAGGAGAACTTATTAAGAACATGGATGTATTTGTAAAGGGGCCATGACATATACAGAAAACTGTGGATTAATTCATGAAAAACAGGCATTTGCAAAGTACATTTAAAACTTGTTTCTAGATATTTTTTTGACCTACTGTATTTCTCAGATATCTTTCTTAACTATTTTTGTTCTTTTGAGGCTGTGTGTGTGTGTGTGTGTGTGTGTGTGTGTGTGTGTGTGTGCCTGGTTGTCCTTGAACTCACTCTGAAAACAAGGCTGCTTTCAAACTCAGAGAACCACCTGCTTTTGCCTCCCTAGGGATAGGATTCATTGTATGCCACCATGCCCATCTCAAACATATTTTCAGTATACCTTTACAAACTAACAGACATCAATAGCAAAAATGTAATAGGAAATGGGTGGGAATAGAAATTAATCAAAAGAAAACATCCAAATTCTCAGTGGGCAGTTAATGAAGTGTTCAGCTTTACAGGTCAAGGAATGAAATTCAAAACTATAACATCCCCTCAATCTTGTGAGAATGCCCATCATCAAGGGAAAAAGGTGCCAAGAGCCCATGAGGATGTAAAGAGAACACACAGTGGATAAAAATATAAGTAAGTATTGCCATAGAAGGTTGCAAAAATATAGGTATAACCCAAGTCCTATGAAGAGTACTAAAGGCTTAACAGCAGTAGGTCAAAGAGAAATCTTTACACTCATATTCACTGCTGCACAGTTCACAATAGCCACAAAAGGAAACAACTACTTGTCTAATGAAAAGATTTTAAAATACAAAATGAGATACTCCCCATCCAAACCATCTAATGACATCATGTCATTTGCAACAACAGTGATGGAACTTGAAATCACAGTAAGTGAAATGAGCCACAAAAGAAAAAAAAAAATAGAGGAAGTCTGGAAGTCTTGCAAGGATCTCCCTCACTATGGGGGAAAAATGTTATTCTCAGAGTCTAGAGCAGAGAGCGAAGCATGGTCCCCAGCGGTAGGAAAGCAGGAAAGAAAAGGTTGATCAGGGGTTACTAAGCTACAGTTGGTGAGGAAATGGCATTCTCCACAATGAGCTATGCTGTACAATGAAGATAAAAAGCAACCACACAGTTATTATCTCAAGAACAATAGAAAATGGACTTTGGGGGCTAGAGAGATGGCTCAGCGGTTAAGAGCACTGACTACTCTTCCAAAGGTCCTGAGTTCAAATCCCAGCCACCACATGGTGGCTCACAATCATCCGTAGTGAGATCTGATGCCCTCTTCTGGCATGTCTGAAGACAGGTACAGTGTACTTACATATAATAACAAATAGAGCCGGGCATAGTGGCTCACGCCTTTAATCCCAGCACTCGGGAGGCAGAGGCAGGCGGATTTCTGAGTTCGAGGCCAGCCTGGTCTACAGAGTGAGTTCCAGGACAACCAGGGCTATACAGAGAAACCCTGTCTCAAATAAATAAATAAATAAATAAAAATAAAAATAAAAAATGGGCTTTGACCTTTGTTACTGTATTCCATAGAGGTGACAGTGTTTATGGATACATAAATAGTGATTAAACAATATACACATAGCAAATGGTAACCCAATAAAGTATATAATTTTGTGGTTTTATATCTTTTACATATAAAGTAAAATTAATATAAGCCATGAGTGCCAGTGTAGGTTAAACTACTGAGTCATACACTTAAATTTGATAAATATGGTAAATTAATATACAGTTTATCATAGAAGATTTTTTTCCAAATCTAGTGAAGGTTTGATAGGAAAGGGTAATGGTAAGAAAAAGGGACCACAGTTGCTAAAGTAATTGTCATGTGCTAAAATCCCCAAAACTATGCATCATTGTTTGTATGCATTGAAGGTATGAATATATATATATATTATTAATTCTATAGGCAAAACTGAAGGAGAAAAACCATGCTTTAAATGAATACAGTCAGACCACAAATATTAGTGGCATTTATTAGCTTGAAGTTGTCATTAGTTTTTAAAGAAGCATTTCAACAAACTTTGGGATAGTTAAACATTGTATTGATAGTTCATTTATGAAACCTCTACATTTTCTGTAATACCAAAGGAGTCATATGCTAACACAAAAGCCTTTTTGAATTGTCCTGTGTTATTGATCTATAACTGCATGATACATATAGCACCTTCTAATAAATATAAATTCAGCAAAATTTAGACATGAACATATAGACAGTCTGGAGGCACATGTTTACTTGGGCTATTTGGATGACACACAACTACTTCTATGCATTTCATTGGACAAGGGGACTCGGGAATTTTACCAGATGAATCATAGAAGACTATTGCCTCTCTTAATCTGTCACTGTAAAGAAAATATTTATATATGAAATGGTAGAACTGGATCTTTCACTATACCTCTAGAATACACAGGGCTTAAGATTAAGACAAAATTCATATTCAGAAATCCCTCTATAATATATTTCAATGAGATCATGAAAAATGAAATAATTCTTATAATGTGTGGGAGAGCTATGAAGTGAATCATTGGAGGGATATTTATCTACATGGTGTGTTCATTTTGGTAGTTCCCATTTCAAAAATTGAGTTTCCACAGGTAGAGTTGTTACACAAAGACGAATTAACGCGACGTATCCAGTGGCTAAGTGGACTGTTTTTCACTCTTCTTCCTCCTCTTGCCTTGTGTAAAGTCATCATCCCCATGGGCAGCTCACTTGTCTCTCCCAATCACCCTAGAGAAGCCCCACTGCAGAACTGGAGAGCGCAGAATGAACAGCAACAATCTGGCTGCCTCCTCTGAAATGTGATCTCTTATCTACTTCTTTTTCCCAGGGACTCATGCAGCTGAGACTAGAAAAAACCTCTGAACTACACATGCAAATGCAGACCGCTCACAGCCCAAGAAAACTTCTTTTCTGCCAAAACAGCAAAGGGAAATTGCTTTCTAACAGA
Organism: Mus pahari; assembly: GCF_900095145.1. Classification (NCBI taxonomy): domain Eukaryota; kingdom Metazoa; phylum Chordata; class Mammalia; order Rodentia; family Muridae; genus Mus; species Mus pahari. The sequence goes on from NC_034591.1 coordinate 41,715,065, forward strand.
GCTCGCTCAGAGGGTGGAAAATCATTCTACTTTTTGAGAGATTTTCATGTATGAAAAATAAACAGCTGTACCACCGAGCAAAAAAGAGACATTATTATTGGCCCTGATAGGCATAGAAATGAAGTTCAGTGCCATGCAGTATTACTGCTAATTCTGGGAATATTGTTCATCTCAAATAGTCAGAAGGTTGTTTGTTTGTTTTTTTAAATGTAGTCAATAACGAGGAAAAATTAGTTCAAGCCTGAATATTTGGTTTTATTTTCTTTTGTTTTTTTTTTTTTTTTAACCGTCAGATGCTTTTTCTTCTAAGACATGTGAAAACTGTTATTGCTGTGCTATGTGTATAGTAAACTCCCCTTTGTGGATTTAGTCATCATGTGGGCTATACCTGACTTTTGTAAAGTATAAGATTTTCTTTTTAATTTATGTTCACATCTTAGTTATGTGATTTCCCTTGAGAATAATTTTAGATAATATATGGAATTGTGCAGATTTTTTGTTACCTGGGGCACTTAGATAGAGTTTTACTGCTGTGAGTAGACACCATGACCAAGGCAACTCTTAAAAAGACAACACTTTTTTATTTTTATTTTTTATTAGATATTTTCTTTATTTACATTTCAAATATTATCCCCTTTCCTGGTTTCTCCTCTGAAAACCTCTTATCCCCTCCCCCCTCCCACTGAGCTGGCTTTCAGGTTCAGAGGTTCAGTCCATTATCAACAAGGCAGGAACATGGCAACATCCAGGCAGGCATGGTACAGGAGGAGCTGAAAGTTCTACATCTTCATCTGAAGGCCATTAGGAGAAGACTGGTTTCCAGGTAGCTAGGACAAGGGTCTTAAAGTCTACCCACAGTGACACACTTCCTCCAACAAGGCCACACTTCCTCCAACAAGGCCACACCTCCAAATAATGCCACTCCAGGACCAATCATATTCAGACCACCACAGTGTGTTCACATACCAATGGAGTAGATCTCAAGGATCTTGCTAATAATGTAGTTTCAGCTCCTGTTATGGTTTAAAGGAGATATATCCTCAATAGCCTCATGTGTCTGACATCTAGACCCAGGTTGGTGGCACTGTTTGGAGAGGTTTTGGATTCTTTAATAACTGAAGTCCTGTTGAAGAAAGTATACCAGTAGGGGCAGACATGGAAGTTTTAAAGCATCACCATACCTTCTAATCCCCCTCTTTCCCGTGTATGACTGAAATGTGCTTCTTCTTCTTCTTTTCTTCTTCTTCTTCTTCTTCTTCTTCTTCTTCTTCTTCTTCTTCTTCTTCTTCTTC
>NC_034591.1:41716521-41720060 GCF_900095145.1 Mus pahari
TTTCTTCTTCTTCTTCTTCTTCTTCTTCTTCTTCTTCTTCTTCTTCTTCTTCTTCTTCTTCTTCTTCTTCTTCTTCTTCTTCTTCTTCTTCTTCCTAGACATCCTGTTCTTTGCCGCCATGCATTTCTCACCTTTATGGACTTCCCCTTTTAAACTGTAAGCCAAAGAAAAATCCTCCGTTAAGTTGCTTTTGATTATGGCATTTTATTACAGCAACAGAGAAGTAACTAAGACAACTCTTATGGAAGTAAGAGAAGCTAAATGATGAGAAAACTGGTCAACTGATACCTAATCCATATTTACTAGAGGGTAATCAATATGGTAGCCATGCTCACATGAAGAAAATGGTACATGAGTTCTTAAGATTTCACGGATTTTATGGTGATGTTTGCAAGCTCCAACTACATGAGGCACTTGAGTCCACCTCATCCCAGTATCTCCAGCATCTAAATTAACACTGGTATTTATACTCTTTCTAAAGTCAATGCACACAACTGTCCAGAATAAACTGTAAGGAATGAAAATACGGGAGAGATTTTATTGTTTTAATCACATAGATATAGCCTGTTAAATGAGAGAAGGGATGAAAGGAAAGAGAGACTGTCTAGTAGGTGGCATAGTTGTTCAGTATAAATAGTAAAGAGTTGAGATGTGTGAGTACAAATTAGGATTATTTTAAAAAAACTAAATTTTGGGAGGAATAACAGAGAATCAAGTCATTAAAATTCTATAGGTTTCACTGTTTCCCACATGGCTCTGCTTTTATCTGTAAGAACATCTATGCTAGCTCTTAAGACTGTGTCTTTTGGATAAATGTCTCTAGGGTTCTACATATCTGATAATAGAGATGGCAGCAGAGAGCCCCCCTACCCACCCACCCCTGCTCCGAACTCAGTCTTAACCTTGACTGTGAGTCACCACAACCTCTGCAGATGATCCAACTACATGGTCCTGACCTTAATCCAACAAACACGGGGCTATCAAAGGCACCACCTGGACAGAGAATTTGTGTGGAATAATGTCCCCTATTTAAATTCTGGATGTACAATAGTAGAAAATGACTGGCAAATGCATGGTTGCTTCATACATTTACATTGCAATTGTGAAAGTTTTCTTTGATGAAAATGTTATGTTATAGTGTTGATTGCATACCATGAGAAAAAAATAGTAAGTAAATTTGCAACTGGCCCTGTACATTAGTCCGATGAGTCATTTAAACAGAAAACTAATTTCCGCAAGGCAAGAGGAAAAAGAAAGATTGCATTTGAATTGCTCCTGTGACCAAGAGGAAAATTCATCTTCTATATCGATTCAGTAAGTTTGGTGTGGGTTAGATACTGTGGATGGTCACAGGGGTTGTTGTGCATTAGTGTCCTGTAACAGACTTCTACCACTTAAACAAATGGAAGCTCTGGTGGCTATTTTTATCATACTGTGAAAATGCTACTTTCTTTTCCTTGGTAATTAAATGTTCAAATGAGAAGGAAGTAACAACTCTCCCCAAAAGTTCTGAAGTCTCTCATTTAAAAAAGTAACCACTGTCCAAAGAGTCTTCTAAATAAATGTATACATCCTTTGTTTTATTTAGAAGAATATATATACATTTCTCTAAATAAAACAAAAGGAGATGTGAAAAGGAATCGGTAGTTACAAATGGATCATTTATTCTCTTATGGTCTGACCTCTGCTTCCTTTCCAGCTGGTTAAGTTTCAGTAGAAATAACTTTTATATTGTTTGTTTAGCCTTAATTTGCTATAAAAAACATAAACTGTAACACTACTATTGATTAGAATAGAGCTACCAGCATGCCATGAAAAACCCATTATATGCAAATATATACACGCATATCATTATATGAAGCAGGCTTGCTTGCATTCCACAATACCAATTTAGTGTAACATCATTAAAAATTATCACCAAGGGACAAAATACTCATAGGAGGAAATATGGAGACCAAGTGTGGATCAGAGGCTGATGAAAAGGCCATCCAGAGACTGTCCTACCTGGGGATCCATCCAATATATAGTCACCAAACCCAGACAATATTGTGGATGCCAAGAAGTGCATGCTGACAGGAGCCTGATATAGCTGTTTCCTAAGAGACGCTGTCAGAGCCTGACAAATACAGAGGTGGATGCTTGCAGCCAACCATTGGACTGACATGTGGTCCCCAATGGAAGAGTTAGATAAAGGACTGAAGGAGTTGAAGAGGTTTGCAACCATATAGAAAGATCAACAATATCAACCAACCAGACCCCTCTGAGTTCCCCAGGACTAAACTACCAACCAAGGAGTACATATTGACAGACCATGGCTCCAGCAGCATAAGTAGCAGAGGATGACCTTGTTGGGCATCAATGGGAGGAGAGATCCTTTGTTCTCTGAAGGCCGGATGCCCCAGTGTATGGGAGTATGAGAGTGAGAAGGCAGGAGTGGATTGGTGGCTGATGGAATACCCTCATAGAAGCAGGGGAAAGGAGTTTCTAAGGGAAAACCAGAAAAGGGGATAACATTTGAAATATAAAATAAAAAATCCAATAAAAATTTAAAAAGAAAAAGAAAAAAATTATCACCAAGAATGTGTTAGGCTGTGTTCTATAATTTTAATCAAGAAATACAATGCACTTGGACTTGATTTAATGACTTGTTTTTAAACAAAAATACATACCTGTTCCATAGATTTTTTTTCCATCACCATTTTAACAGAAACCATCCAATAGGTTGTACCTGCTCCTGGGACTCTTCCTCCTCTTGGGTTGTTGTATCCACTTTTGATATGACGGTATTTTATTTCATCGTATTATATATATTATTGTGTTATGTTTGGTTGTTATGTCTTAGAAGTCTGGTCTTTTCTAATGGGAGACACAAAGGGAGTGCACCCAGAGGGGAGGGATGGGGTAAGGAACTGGGAAGAAGAGAGGGTCTGGAAAATGTAATGCAAAAATATTGTACGAGAAAAGAATCTATTTTCAATAAGAGGGAAAAGAGTGTAGAAAAAAAGAAAAGCCTTTTTTTTAAAAAAAAAAAAAAAAGCATTGACTAATCTTGGCTGTCAACATGACAGACTTAGGAAGAGGAAACCTCAGCTAAAGAGTTGCATTCCTCAGATTGGCTAGGACTATGGCTAGGGAGCATTTTCTTGATTGCAGATAGGCATAAGAATACCCAGGCCTGGGTGATTCCGTCCCCCTGCAGAACTGGCCTCAGCTATATAAGAAAGGCAAACATGTGCTGGGAATCTGGGAATCTGGGAAGTTGGGAAGCTGGGAAGCTGGGAAAAGCTGGGAAGCTGGGAAGCTGGGAAGCTGGGAAGCATTATTTCCCCATGGTAAGAGCCTTGAAATCTTGCCTTGGACTCCCTCAAAAATAGACAGCAGCCTGCAAACCAGGTGTGCCCTTTCCCACCTGACCCCACACAGAAAAAAGAAAAAGAAAAAGAAAAAGAAAAAGAAGAGGAAGAGGAGGAGGAGGAAGAGGAAGAAGAAGAAGAAGAAGAAGAAGAAGAAGAAGAAGAAGAAGAAGAAGAAGAAGAAGA
>NC_034591.1:41720305-41780012 GCF_900095145.1 Mus pahari
AGAAGAAGAAGAAGAAGAAGAAGAAGAAGAAGAAGAAGAAGAAGAAGAAGAAGAAGAAGAAGAAGAAGAAGAAGAAAGAGAAGAAAATCAGCAGTAACTTTAACATCTTAAAAACATTGCCTTGTATGGGAAATTGATTCACATGATTTACAGGAGGTTGAGTTTCTGTCTTTTCATTTCATTTTTTTACATATTTTTTAATAGACTCTTTGGTAATATTACAAATGGGGGAATATTGCCTGTATCTTCATTTTCTTTCTTTATGTTTTTTAATGTGCATGATAGAGATTATAATTTAATTACGATTTTTTTCCTTTCTTCCTTCAAAACTCTCCTCACTTTTCTTCAAATTAATGGCCTGTTTTACACTAGTTTTTCTTGTGCACAAGTGCACGTGTGTGTGTGTGTGTGTGTGTGTGTGTGTGTGTGTGTTTGTGTTTGTGTGTGTGTTTATTCCTTTATAGAACGTGTTAAGGTTATATAACGTTACTTTTATGTATATTTGCAAGGATGACAGAAAGCAATTGCTGTGTTCTTCCGAACATAATCCATGGCACAGTTCTGCACCCAGATTTTCTTGGTCGCCTATAGTTCTGTGAATAGGATTGAAGCCTCATTAACTTTCTTCCACTCAGTTTGGGATGATCATCTGAGGCATCTTTGTTCAGTTCATGTTTGCTCCGTCATGCTGGTCAGACTAAAGCACACAGACTCACAGAAAACTACCTGATCCTTATTTTTAAAGATGAACACACACAAGGGACAGGTTGGAATCTAAATGGCAAGAATGTATAGTAGATGTAAAGAAAAGGTTTACTTTCCAAAACTTTGACTAGAATATCTACATTGTTCTTAGATGGAAAAAGAAAAGAAAAGGAAAAAAACAAAAACAACTCTGTGCTTTGCATGAAAAAGCCCACATGTAAACCCCAGAGAGAGTAGAGAAGTTATGACTCAAATGTATTTATCTTTTTGTTTGTACACAGTGCTTGTTATAGATGATGCCAGTAAAAACTCAATGAATTCCAAAATATAATCGATGAAAAATTATAATCTTGCATTAAATACACCCTAAGCATTTACAATGAGGATGCTTTTAATCAAGAAAATATCTCTTTACAACAAAAGTCATCATATCAGAAATCTCTGCAAACTAAGCTGTACCTATGACTTAGCATTTTCTACAACTGATAGATTAACCAGTGATTATAGGACATAATCCATGGCACAGTTCTACACAAGCTCTGTCTTCTGTCCTGCCAGTAGCTGTGATTTTTTTTTCCAACAAGTGAATGCATGCTATGGATAACATGTCAGAAATGAAAACCTCCATTGATGTAGCACATAGGAAAAACATTCTTCATTATTTTGCTAGTGTTATTTCTAAATGAAGAAGAAATTACCCTTCGAAGTCACTTCACCTCTTATACTTATGTCAACTGTATAAAGAAAATGCTGCTTGTGCACCAGATAATTCATACAAAATGAGACCCAGGGATAGGAATGAAGAGTGAAGTAAACTTTTTACCTGGTCCTCATATCTGATGCTTGCACAACTTCTTTACAGACTGACTGGTGATACTTTAGTTTATATAAAAGCTTTTAGTCATGGCTTGAAAGGACATGGAAGAAGTCCAGCCCCACCACTATATGATTATCAAAAGAATTAAAAATAGCAATAACTAGAACTACTACATTTACAATTACCAAGTCTTAAAGCTGGTTGAATCCCCTGGTCTAGTGATCCCTGTAGTCTGGATCTAAACTTTTAAATATACATTCACAAATATATGTTAATCCTTTAACAAAATTATCCAAATAGGTATCTTTGTATCATTTAATACATTTCTAGACAATCATGGTATACTTTATCCCAAAGCTTCAATCTAGTAAAGGTATAGAAGGAAAGATAGGAAGGGAAAGAAGAGAGGAAAGAATGGGAGGAGGGAGGGAGGGGAGAAGGGAGAGAGGACAGATTACAAAAAAAAATGATACAAATCACAAAAGATGAAATAACACTTAAAGATAACTAATACCTAACTAGCACCAACCAAGAACAGAGATCCATTATTTTATTATATTACGATTGACTTTCTTCAATACCTTCCATGGGTATTTTATTCTCTCTTTTAGGGAAGAATGAAGTATCCACGTGTTGGTATTCCTTCTTCCTGATTTTCTTGTGTTTTGGAGATTGTATCTTGGGTATTCTAAGATTCTGGGCTAATATCCACCTATCAGTGAGTGCATATCAAGTGACTTCTTTTGTGATTGGGTTACCTCACTCAGGATGATATCCTCCAGATACATCCATTTGCCTAAGAATTTCATAAATTCATTGTTTTTAATAGTTGAGTAGTACTCCATTGTGTAAATGTACTACATTTTCTGTATCCATTCCTCTATTGAGGAACATCTGGGTTCTTTCCAGCTTCTGGCTATTATAAATAGGGCTGCTATGAACATAGTGGAGCATGTGTCCTTATTACCAGTTGGAACATCTTCTGGTTTGGAGCTAAGACAAAAGAATGGACCATCCAGAGACTGCCCCACCCGGGGGTCGATCCCATAATCAGCCACCANACGCAGACACTATTGCATATGCTAGCAAGATTTTGCTGAAAGGACCCTGATATAGCTGTCTCTTGTGAGGTTATGCCAGTACCTGGCAAATACAGAAGTGGATGCTCACAGTCATCTATAGGATGGAACACAGGACCCCCAATGGAGGAGCTAGAGAAAGGACCCAAGGAACTGAAGGGGTCTGCAACCCTACAGGTGGAACAAAAATATGAACTAATCAGTACCCCCAGAGCTTGTGTCTCTAGCTACATATATAGCAGAAGATGGCCTAGTCGGCCATCATTTGGAAGAGAGACCCCTTGGTCTTGCAAACTTTATATGCCCCATACAGGGTAATGCCAGGGCCAAGAAGTGGGAGTGAGTGGGTAGGGGAGCAGGGCGGTGGAAGGTTATAGGGGGCTTTCAGGATAGCATTTGAAATGTAAATGAAGAAAATATCTAATAAAATAATTTTTTAAAAAAGAAGATTGATTTTCAAAGACAATTTCATGAAACTGTGCTGAGGATAATTATGTGGATAAGGAAACTGAAATCACATTTAGTTTACTTCCATCCCCACTGCTTTAATTCTCTGTCTCTGTCTGCTTTCTTGGAGCTTCAGTTACTAGTTTAGTGGTGAGGTAGATATCCTAACTCAGCCCATATGAAGGTACGAACTTTGGAGCTCAGAAAGTATGCTATGATGTTCAGAGCAACAGTGGGAAAATACTTAGCAAGGTAATACCTTAGAGTAGCAGACTATATCATGTGAAAAAGTATAACCTCATCAGTAATACTGAGTATCTCGTTAGTTAAAATCTGTTCAGAGTCATCAATTTAGTATTAAAAGATCAACAGACAGCCTGGTTTAATTAACAAAAAATTAAGAGTTCAAGAACCATACCATCTTTTAGGTACCAAGAGTGCTCTGGTCCATAAAACCTTTCCTGGTCATAATGCAGATGAGAGGGGTACTCAAGGGGGTGATAAAGTAGAAAACACCCTTGAACATCATCATAATCAATTAATCTTCATCATCATCATCACCATAAAACAAATCATTGAGAAATTGCCAAAATAACCCAATTTTGTTTATGAATTGGTAGTTGATAGATGGATAATTGTGCCTTTCTTAGATCTACATTTCAAATGCGCTGGACACTCAAGTATATGGAGCACAATTATCTCTCTCAGAAATACCCAAGCACAATTTACTATATACATACAATTTATATTCTCCATATCAGTGAACTTTGCAGTGCCTTGTCTTGAGTTAATTCCTCGTTAGCCCATTCTGCTTCACTAAGCTGCAAACCTGTATAGCATAAAACCGATTTGAGACTTGCACCTTTTTTTCCCTCAAATATTGTCAACAGCGTCTGTTCCCCCAGGATATAAAGGAAAGGTGTTGTGCAAGCCTGTGGACATTGTGGCAATAAAGGCAACATAAAATTAGTTAAGGAGGAAGAAGGGAAATTGGGAGGTTTTCTATACTGCTTTTCCTAATCTAAAAGAAATCGCTGGAGCCATTTACTTTCCATTCTCTTTACGATAATTGACTCATACAACCCATCTCTTTTTCTTCAAATAGTGCTGCAATGATCAAACTAGATTGGATCTTCCTGTGGTTATGTCTGCTTATTATAAGAACAATTATTCAAATAACAAATGGGAAAATCGCCCATAAGCTTGCACATCCAATCAAGTATAAATGCTGCTGCTCCATTAGTAATTGCTGATAGTATTTCAAATATAGTCTGTATTTTTGCAAAGAGCTTAGTATGTCAAATATCATATTCTTGACTAGACAAATAAAATCCCAAACTGATTCTAAAATAATGACAAAGGTGACAACAGAATTATTATTTAATATAAGTCACTCAAGACACTTAGACAATGTCAACGGAGGGGGGGCAAGTTTGACAGTTTGGGATTGTGAGGGCATCATATCCAGCCAGCATTATTATGCAATGAAATATTTTAATCTTGCATCCATATGAAAGCTATTAGCTATGATTCTAAGGGTGATACTGGGGATGGGGTGAATTCAGGATTAAAATATGGAATAGAAAACCAGGAATGAATAGAAAGCCCTATTTTCTAAGACAAAAATAAAATAAAATAAAATAAAATAAAATAAAATAAAATAAAATAAAATAAAATAAATTCAACGAACTGAGAATGATCAACGTAAATGGTGAGCTTAGGATATTCACTGTGCATCAAGTCCCTGCTCTTTTCTAAAGACACTAATATAAATGTAAAAGATATACATATTTTACTTAAAGAATTTGGCTGTCTAGTAGAGAAAAAAGTCAGTTCTAATGAAGGAAGACTACAGAATGATCGGTTATTCCAGGAGCAGCAGATTGAGTTTCCCACCTGCTTACTCACAGAGAAATCAGCATGCATTCAGGTGTCCAACCCTTCCTCTCTGCCTTCTAAACCCAGCCCAAAGTTTAGCACAGTACCCTAGGGCCTTGCTGCTACCTTACTCTATGGAACCACAGATGACATCAGACAATGCACCTCTAAACTTGCCAGACAAGTCAAGACCAAGAAAACGAAGTAAAATAACTTAAGATCAAATTAGTTTTGTGGGCTTCAGTTTTATAGCAGTCATTGTAGATGCACAGAGATGTTGAGAAGAGAGAGGGAGATGGGTGTCCAGAATCATTTAAAAGGAGAATGCACAATGACCCTGAGCTCTCATAGGCCATCTACTTCTTAGGTACAGAGAGAATAGCAAAACATGCCAGCTCAGCCCCCATTCCCCTGGGTGGAAGAGGATTTTACACATACCAAAGGATGTGTGCTTAGATTCCTTAGTTTCAAGGTGATAAGGAAAGTCTATATGCCTAGCTGCATTCATAAGAACTCGTCACTTTGGGAAACATTTGAAATTCTGCCAGAAGCTGCTAGAAATTCCCCAGAGCACTGCAGGTGTAAAATTCTTTTGCATACAACTTCAAACTAGCTGCAGAATCCTTATAGCAATCCAAGGATCCAGCTATAGATTACCATCTCTTCCTCATTTGCATCATTAATTCCTTAGAGTGATTCAAAGGCAAATTCAAAGTGCATACTGTGTATATAGGACATTCTCAACATCATAGAGTCAGATCAATGTCTGTATCCTAAGAACTTAAGAAACATTACAACTCAAAACACTAATGATCTTTTAATCTGTATTCACTTTGTAAGAATAATTTCAACTAGTGTTGGGAGATTATGAGAAATACCCCCATGATTTTCTTTTTCATCTAAAAATATTGCAGTTTTTAAGCCAAATATAGCTAAACTTCTCCTAGGAATTCAGTTTCTGCCTCTGCGCTGTGCAGCAGATATGAATATGTCGAAACTTGTCTGAACTGTGGGAGGAGGGGGGAGAGGAGATTAAAAAGATTGAAAAGAGACCAAAGGCCCAACCTAACATTTCACCAGACTTTGCTTTCAACATCTTTTCCATACAAGGAACCTAAGCCCCCTTCTCAGCTTTAAGAAAGTATGGATGTGTAATGCCAAAGTCAACTCCTTGTAAGCTGACAGCACTAGTTAGAAGCAGAAAGCCATAAAGTGTTTCATTAGCTTAAATGCTTGTTACTAAACTGTGTCACTCAGAGAAAGCATCACACATTAAAGCTTTAAAGTATGTATGTCTCCTAACCTGAATAAAATCAAAATTCAGTGAAGTACTTTCAAATAATGGCTTACTAGCCAGAAAAAAAGAAATGTGCTAATAATAAAATTTTCATGGGACAAGGTTGCCCGTTTAACGGGTGTGCCTGTGTTATTAAAATGAATGGATTTTCTTCCTGAAAAATTTTCACACATCAATAGTAACATAAAGTTCAGTAATTATCCTCTCACTTCAATCTCCCAACATTGTAAGGCAGTAATTCTATGCCAAGGTGTAGAGCAGCTGGGAATTGGGCAGAATTGAAGCACATCTCACATAGGTCATGAGGTAAGAATATCTTTCACCCAAATGGAAAACACTCAGAGGGAAGGGCAGACAAAGGCTTCCTGAGAAAAGAAAGTCAGTGTAATGTCATGTCTTTTGCTTCATTCTACCTATATTAAAATGCAAAAAATAAAAATCCAGTTCTCATAAATTTGAATAGTCTTTTATCTCTTCTGAATTTTGAAATTTTTTTAAACATAAAATAATCAAGGTGGCTAGTTAAATATTAAATTTACATTGTATCAGTTTGAGGATATTAGTTCAGGTCTGATAAAATTTTAATAGAAATATGCTTAATGACTTTAAGTTACTGCACAATAAATAGTACTCTGCAGGATTTGATGGTCTATGACTCAAGAAAAGATTATTAAGAAGACATATAATGTGCTTTTGTGAAAGATATTTGCAGGGAACCATTAGATGATACAGAAAATCAATAATATCTTACTGCCAATTTCAGCAACATTAAAATTACAGTCCTCGTTGATATTTATGATGATGGAGCTACCAAATCATTTCATTATTACATTTCACAACACTGGCATTTTTCTTTGTTATCTGGAATCACTTGCAAAATTTGATCAGTTCTTTTTAATGTGCTTTATAGATGGTGCTGTTTCTAAACAGCTCTCCTCAAACGGAAGAATTTTAGCTATCTATTCTTCCTATTTCAGTGTGTAAATGGGTTGCCAAAACTCTTTCTTTTTATGGAAGGCATAATAATTGTAAAATATTAAGTCTTTCAAAATGGATCTAAGTAGAGCCAAATAAATAGGATTTAATAAATGATAACTCGGCTTTCTTCTTTCCTGAAGGGATAGATGAGAATGATGATCTAGGCTCATGGTCTCATAATTTTACAACTGAAAGCCAAACAATAGTGAACTATCCAGGAGTAAAATTCTATATCAGGTACAAATAAATACCTTGAGTTTCCTCCTTGTCCTTCTTCAAAGTCAAGCAAATTATCATACAAACAGGACTATAAAGTTTATATTTATTTGGCTTCTGAAATAACCTTATAATTTTTAACCCACTAGAATATTATCTCCAAGGGAATTTAGATTAATGGGTAGAATTAAAAGAGGAAGTAATGAATGGTGACGTGTTGTTAGTACCATTTGTTGGCTCTGGATATAAGAAAGGCCATTTAACTCTGTACCAGTTACCCGGCATCTCCTTGAGGAAGGAGATAAGGACACACCTCAACAAAAGGCTGTCTGCCCTTGCTGTCTCTGATATGCAGAGGACAAAAAAAGTTCAACGATTTTCCCAACCCTGAGCTTCTTGATATGTAAAATACAGAAATGGTAAGTGCTAGTGGCAAAGTCATCTCACCAGTGGCTTCTGTGAACTCTGAAGTCTGAGTCAGGGATAAAGAGCTAGAGGGGGATGCTTCCATGTTTTAGTGCAGGTGAAATTTCTATGACTCATGCTTTTCTTGGGCAGGGAAGAGTGGGTGTCATGTGTTTCTTCAAGCATACGTGTATATGCAGGCCAGAGAACAACCTCGTTGTCATTTCTTGGGTACCATGCATCTTCTCTTTTGGAGACAGGCTCCTCCACCCCTTAAATTTGCCAATTAGGCTAATCTAGTTGTGCAATGAAGCCAAGGGGTTGATCTGTCTCTGCTTTCCCATAGTTGGGTTTACAAGCATGCACCACCACGCCTAGGTTTGGCAGATTGTTTCTGGGGATTGAACTCAGGTTCCCATGCTTGCAAGGCAAGCACTCGACCACTGAGCCAGCATCCTAACTCATGCCATGCCATAGCAATTGAATACTACTTCACACACAGCAATACATATAGAAACAACAGCAATAATAAAATCTAGGAGAAATGGTTGTGTCCACCTGTGATGAACTCTATTTCAAAAGATGAATTCCCAACCAAGGAGTATAAGTCTTTTACAGTACCACAGTCTCTTGATCTGTGGTCACTGATCATATTTCATTTTGCCTTTAAAAATAATTCTCCAACTGACTTTTCCAGGACACTGTACCAGTTTTCATAATCATCATAATCATACAGAATTCCGTAGATTTCAAGTTACAAGTCATTCCAGATGGCTAAAGACAAGGTTTGAAGTACATGCTAACACCACCATACATATTTTCTGTTAACTGACAGACTTTTTTATCTATCATACCTTGGGTCATATTACATTAGACACTGGCAATATCCCAAAAACGAAGTGATGTGCTTTCAGTTTGGTATGGGCTCAGGGGGTTGTTGCTAAATATATCTTCATTCCTATTTGGTCAAAATCTACCACCAGTGTCAAAGGAGTCTGATTTATTTCTTGAATGAAATAAGAAATTCACTATAGAAGTATGACTAGCCATCTCTTAGATTACTCTCTGGTGTAAGTCTTGGGGCTTTGAAGATTGCCAACCACTTAGCAAGCCTATAACTATGTTTAAACTCTATCTACTACTGACTATTTAGAATTTCTCATTCCCTTTTTCTTGTTTTTGTATTTATTTTGTATATAGAGATGGTTTTTTTCCCCAGAAAGTGTGTATTGTACTACATATGTGTCTTCTGCATGAAGAATTCAAAAAGCAATGTGCCCCACCTTCTGGAATTAAACTTATGTGTGGCTCTTAGTAGAGTGTGGATTCTCGGAACTGAAACCAGGTCGTCCCCAAGAACCATGGAGCTCTTAACTACTAAGCTCTATCACTTCCTTATGTTTTGAATGTAAATTTACTCATCTTTCCTGAGAAAATTATAGTATTCTTTTTGATACCATACTTCTTTACCCAGTGTGCTAAACATGGAGGCTGCTCAAGCCGACCTGTTAGGGAGCCTGGGAATGAGAGCACCTCATATTGACATCACACGGTAGTGTGGCAGGCACCTCATATTGACATCACACAGTAGTGTGGCAGGCACCTCATAGTGATGTCACACTTTGGTTTGGCAGGTACCTCTGAGCAACAGCCACCGGTCCCTTTCCCTGCAGCTGATGCATCGTTTGGTGTCCACTGGAAAACATGAAGACAGTCCTGGTCTGCTTCAAAACTAACCACTATTAGTATCTTATTTTCATTTCCTCCTGCTTCCTCAGTAAACTCTCCTTCTTGACCATCCCCTCCTCATTGAACATGGCCAAACTGTTTCTCCCCCCGCTGTCCTTGTATTCTATAAGCACTCACTCAGGAAATATTGGAGTCCTTACATATACTTTATCTTCTTCCCAACATAAACATTTTTCATGAAGAAAGATTTTACTGCCACTTGAGAGAACTTTTCCCATATCTCACCTGGAATTATTAGTATGTGCTTTGCTGCTGAACCCAAACATGTTTCAGAAATGTCATGACGTTTTAAAAATAAATAATGCTTGTTCATCAGCCACTTCCGCCTGATGAAACATCTCCGTCTACAATTATCTGCTGTGTGTTAGTGCTCTGTGTCCTTTGAGATAGCTAACCTGCTTTTAACTATCTCAGTATCATGAAAATGTAAAGGTTTCTTTCTTTTTCTTTCTGTTTTTTGTTTTGTTTTTTTTTTTTTTTGTGACTGAACAAAGCAAAAAGGCACCATCTGACAGCCAAGGACTTGGAGAAAACTCGATGGCACTCTGATCTTGAACAGTTGTAAAAGGGGGATTTATGTTGTCTAAGCTGATCTTGGACATCTAACCTCGAGAGGTGTTAAAAGGGGATTTATGTGGTCTAAGCCATCTGTGATCTTGAGGAGCAGACCCATGATAACTAGGCTTATGAGTTTATGAATTTTGTTGGTTTGTTTTTGTTTCTTTTTTTTGTTTATTTTCTAAAGATATAAAAGAAATACAAATCCAGTAAAAACTGTTCTACGAATTCCAATCATTTCTAAATTAGAGACATTCAGTGGTAATACGCTCTGTTACCAAGCGGGACAGTCCCTGTGATTTCTTTTTTTACACTGGTAAACTGCTAACATCTTGTACCATGCTGTGTTGCTAAGTCATGGTGTTCATTGACTGGGTGTAGTATGACATTTTCAACTAATGATGAAGTTATTTGATATGCAAGCCAATCATGTCAGGAATGCATGCATCTATTTCAGCAGGAAACTCACATGATTATTAGGGTCTCAGATACATCTGTGTAACAGGATTGGAGAGATCATAAACTGAATGCTCACTAGAACTTAAATGCATCTCATTTTCATGCTTCTCATATTTAGACCTCATACTAAATGTAGATGCATGGAACTAACAAGGTATCTAAACCAGAAATATGTAATTCAGCATAGATACATTGAATTCTCCTGTCACTTTCTATACCTTTTGTTTATCAAGTAGTGTTAATTTTATAAATATCATAGTCACCCTCCCTTCCATATCATTATTTATCACTGAAATATTTCAAGAGCTTCTTGTAGTTCCTTGTGTTGTTCTACTATAATCAATCTTTCACACTCAGCTAAAATGTGTTCCCAAAATGCAAATTTTATGATGTCATCCTTCTCTATAAATTTTTCAATGGCTATTCTTCACCTACAAAATAAATTCCACGTCTTCATAATCACCTAAAATGCCCTCTGTGACCAAGTGACAGCATTGAACATCGTCTACCTTCCCTAATCTATACTGCCAGCAACCTGAACCACTAGGGAATTTTGAGTGTTTGACACTCCTTCACCTGTACCTTTGCACAGCCTTCTGTTCATTACCCACCAAACTCTGTTTTGTCCTTAGAAGGTGATCCAAGTGACACTTATGAACAGTCTTACTGAAAGCCAAAAGACATCCTGATTTGGGATCCTTTCCAACAAATTTGAACCCAAAGCTTTGAGGGTCATTTATTACATTAGACTGTCAATAGATGCCTTACCTGTGAGTTTAAGGCACTAGTTATAGAGTTGTTGTTGTTTTTTTTTTTTTTGAAACCTTGTATTAATATATCCCAGGAGTCTAATATTAGTTCAAGAAATGCAAATGGATGGTAAAATATGTGAATGAGTGAGTGCAGTTTGGGCTGGACAGGGAGACAGAGGCAAAACTTTTAGGATTCCCAGGCAAGGAACAGAAGAGAGAGAAGAAGAAATAACCACCATGCTGGGGAAGAAGAAAGTCGAGGTATGAAGAGTGTAGTACAGAGAGACTGTCAACATGTAGTAAGACTTAGGGACTGTGGCCCAGGAGGACTGCAGGCCTGTGTCCAGGGAAACCAGACTGGAATATAGGTTTTAATAAGTTGTAATTCAGGAATATCAGAGAAGAGAGTATGCTGGTCATGTGGGAGGATTGAAGTAGCTCAGCCATTGACTTGATTAAGGCATATTTAAATATAAGGCTGTGTGTGTGGGGTGTGTGTGTGTGTGTGTGTGTGTGTGTGTGTGTGTGTGTTTCATTTGGGAATCTAGAACATTGGATAGCGAGGAACTTGTACCAATGGCACAGTGGTGATTTGAGTAGTATTAATTGCCTAATTCAACAGTGTTGGGCATATTCTGAGCCTGAAATTTTTTTCAGATGAGCATTTTCAGATAAAATCCTAACCCTCACAGTTACTAGATAATTACAACTCTTATTTAAAAAAAAATACATGGCTATATCCCTAATGTTAATACTGTACTAAATGTTATGGTTCTTGTTAGATAAATGTATTTCAAGTTATGAAACATAAAGTAAGAAGGAAGTAAACATCTTGATCAATGGTCCATGGTAAGCAAGCTCATTTTCTTACAGCTCATTCTTCCCAGGCATTTCAGACTGTTTAAAAATATAAGGTCAAAATGAGAATAGGGGCATTCAAATGGCTACAATCCACAGAAGTGATGGACATATTGCCTCCACTAAAGAACTCGTAAGAAGTTATCAGTTGTGTTGAAGACCAGAACCTGAATCCATAAAGTCATAGGCGGTGAAATTGAGTCCTGATTATATAGGCATTCTGAAAATTCTCTGAGTAATTGCTTTGAGTGGGGGGTGGAAATCAAGCAAGTACATGCAGCACATGATTACAGGAAGTTGAAAAGTTGTTCTTGTGTAGAAGATCCTAGCAGTGATCACGTTGTTAAGGTATAAGAGCAGGGGCTGACTCTTGCAGTCTTTGGAAACTCAATAAAGGCCAGATTCATAGGAGAAAATGTGGTAGAGTTTAAGGAGGAAGCAATAGAGAAGTGCTACCAAGAAAACATCTGTAAGTAGAAACACAAAACACTTCTTTTTTATTTTTTTTTAAAGATTTATTTATTTATTATATGTAAGTACACTGTAGCTGTCTTCAGACACTCCAGAAGAGGGCATCAGATCTTGTTAGGGATGGTTATGAGCCACCATGTGGTTGCTGGGAATTGAACTCTGGACCTTTGGAAGAGCAGTCGGGTGCTCTTACCCACTGAGCCATCTCACCAGCCCAAAAAACCACTTCTATGGCTGGCTTTAGGGACCCTAGGAATACTCAGGCAGCTTGGAATAAATCTGTTCCAGTGTAGAATGAACTGATATACCCAGAAACTGCAATTGATGAGAACCAGAGAAGAAGAGGTAAGGTGAAGAGACCACAGGCTTGTACCACAGAGGCCATATTCAGCTACTCATTAGAAAATAGTTAAGGTTACAGGTGATTTGTTGCTAAGTCTCCAGGACCACCTACATTTGTTGATAAAAACTGAAGCATGGTGGGGGGGACTGAAGCATGCATAAAGATATCATGCTAAACAGAGGATATGTTAAATTCTAAACATTTAGATATATAGAATATGGAGCTAAGGACCTCTTTCTCCCAGAGACACAAAGCACGGGAATGAGATGAAATCAGTCCATTTCAGAAGCATGAACTCCCTTCACTGTATTTGGTTAGTACGGCTTTTGATTTTTGCATTCAAAATGCTAAGACACCCCAAACACTAGCTTCTGTGGGACAAGACTGCAATCTGCATGGCTTATTTAATTCCTACGTTTCATCATGCAGGCTTAAGGTTTAAAAGATTAAAGTCACTTCCAGGTCAGAAAGCAAATGTACAGCATGTGTTATTTTCAGGTTCCTGAAACTAATCAGTGGTCCATATAGCTTAATCAGTATTTCATCTTTATTCTTTATTACAAATATAATCTCTAGCTTCTGGAGCATTTTTGTTGAACTGTTGGTGTGATACATGGCTTTTATGAATTGAAACCAAAGCTGATCTTTCACTCCATTTTTTTTTAAATAACAAGCCTTATCAGAACAGAACACACGCACTGTGTTACATTTAAACTTCATTATGATTCTTGTAAATTAACTCTGAGATTGTTAGGGAGATCCTAACATCATCACAAAACATATTTTATTTCTTCTTCTTCTTCTACACCACTAGCAGAACGTGTCATACATTCTCAGTCCTCTGCTAACCTCCAATTACAGATGATTCACAACTATAAGACATGAACTGTGATGGCTAGCTTTGTGTCAACTTTACACAATCTGTGGTCATTTGGGAAGAGGAAATTTCAACTGAGAAAATGCTTCCATCAGCTTGGCCAGTAGGCAAGTCTGTGGGGCATTTTCCATATTAATGCAGGAAAGTCCGGCCTACTGTGTGCTGTGCAATGCTTGTGCAGGTGGTCTGGGGTTGTATGATACAGCAGGCTGAGTAGGAGAGGGCGGGTGAGTAAGCCAGTGAGTATTGTTCCTCTACAGCTTCTGCTTCAGTTCCTACGTCTAGCTTCCTGCCCTGATTTTCCTCTGAAGAGACTATAAGCTGAAATCAGTCCCCAGGCTACTTTTGATTGTGGTCTTTATTACAGTAATATAACCCTAACTAAAACATGTATATTTTATTCCCCACAACTGTTCTACTCTATCTGTGGTTACATACACTATGTATTGATAGCTTTTAAACTCTAGATAGATAGATTACCCCTCAATAGGGACCTACAGAATTTATGCAGATTTGAATGTGGTTTTATCCACAACATTAAAACTTCTGACACTTGACCCACTTATACATTGCTTTAGAGTTACACATGTAAGGTAATAGTGCTTACTAAAATATTTATATTGCTCTTAAACATTAAACCCTCTGGAGCACTATATGTGACAACAAATATGCCCAGACACCATGATGAGGCAGTTAGGCAGCTTGCATAAACAGTGACGTTTCCATAGTGAATATATTTTCACTGTGGATAAATTATTCCATCTGGTAGCCTACTACCCTGGGGCGTCATTTTATCACCCTGCTTGTCCCTTAAAGTTTCTTGAGATTTTTATTGAAAGAAACAATGAAAATGCTAATTAGTTATATTTTTCATCATAATCCAGTTTTATACCAAGGATCACTCTCCTTTTTCATTCCTGATGCTATACTTCCATTGAGTTTCATTGCCCCAAAGCTACCATGTTTCGACTTCTAATATTGTTTTCTCTTCACAGGCTTTAATAACTACTTTTTAATAGATTCTGCTCCCTCAGAGGCAGGCGTTTTTAAGAATTCAGCTTATGTGGGGACAGGATTAGAAACTTCCGTGTGGCATTGGGAGTTTTTCTTCTTAGAAAATTAAAATGCCTAATCTTTTGACTGAGAGGGACTGAAATGATCCCTTTTTAAATGAGGCACTTGGGATTTGAAAGGGGCCACAAAAGAAGACCATCATGCCTGTATTCAAATTCATAGACAGAATATTTTATTTTATGCATGTAAATATGGTAGTTCTTTCCATTGCGCTCTCTCTCTCTCTCTCTCTCTCTCTCTCTCTCTCTCTCTCTTTGCTTCCAGCCTGGCTAAAAAGCAATCTGCTTAACCAAGCACACCGGAGTTCTACTGTTCTAATGAAAATAATCATGGAACCCAAGTCATACACTGTCCTTTTTAAAGCCAAAAAGAAAGAAGAAAAACGTTTTAATTTTTTTTCTACTTCTCTGGTTCTTTTAATCATGAAAAGTCTATTTCTCAACTGAATTAAATAATCCTGAATTCAGTACAAAAAAGAGCTTTCATTTAGTCACTTTCTCATTTAAATATACACTGCTCAAGTGTCCCTAATACTTGCACTGAATGATGGAAAGACACAAAGAGTCAGCTCTTCATAATGCAGTTATTGATAGAAGGGGGGGGGGGGAATTTTGAAAGCTGAAGAGTGTTTAGACTCCCAGCACAGGTAGATAAGGGAAATAAAAGTGGAAATAGCATTTGACTGTAGACATGACTAATTTGCATAAGAATGGCTGTCTCTTCTTCAGAACAATTTAAGAAGGAAGCAATCAACCAATACCAGAAATGGCAGGCTCCTTTTACCAGTATCACCACACTAAAAGGATCCAAGAAAGACACTTGCTAGAATGTGGGAGTAAAAGAATTATGGTTTCTTCTTTCTTGCTAGTTAACGGGGAAGGCAGGAGAAGTATAAAGGTGTCTCTTCTTCTTTCCCTGGGAATTTACCAATATTTTTCATATGTGCTTCCCACTCCCCACCGTATTTCAGTTACTAGCATGCACATGTGTGATTACATGAGTTTTTCATTCAGAAACAATACAGGTATCTTGCCTCACAACAAAAAGAACAACTTATACTTAGTGAATGAGTTTGGTTTTTTTTTTTTTAATTACAAGACAGAAAGTAGCACATACTACATGCCACATATATGATAACCTGAGCCAAATGCCACCTTGGAGGTCTTCACTAAACAACAGGTTTTGGTTATTCCCCTAGCTTGCCATCATTGCCTGCAACTACTTGGTCATATAAGAAAGACAGCTGTGTTCTATTGTATTAAACATTCATGTATAATCAACATAATCCAACAGTATACATCACCAACACCAAACCTTGAAAAACTTATTTGTTCCACTGCCATTAAAAATCTTGCTATTTTTGAATTTTCCTAACAGAAATTTTCCTGATTCTGTAAATATTTGTGAAATAAAGAAATGAATTGATGGAGTTGTTTCAGGGACTATTGATTGGCTTAGGTTAAGATTATTTGAATTTAAAGTATCCATAAAATTTGCTTAATACTCAATCAGAAGTGAAGCATCAAATTCTCACATACCAGATGAAAAGGGGCAGACCCCCTCTGTGCTTCAGATGCCTATGGGCATGGTAAAGTGGTACAGTATCTCAGGGCAAGTCTTGGGCTCAATAACTCCACCATGGTTAGTACTTCACAGCATAATTTTACAGTTCACATCCAAGGACCAAGATTATTTTACAACCTTTCTAAAGACTTATTCTTGGATTGTACATCTTAAGTGCATGCTTTCATAAAGGAATGGGAAAAATGAGAGAAGCTTCTAGATTATTCCCTGAAGCCAGACATTCTAACCACTGTCCATCACCCACACCAATAGGCAGTGAGATTTCAGTGTAAACACTGAAGTACTTAAAATGCAAATGCACCAGTATCTGCCTCTAGGAAATATTGAAATAAGCATTATGATTTTAGAAAAAAAAGTCACTAAACATAAGTGAATTTGGGGCTTCAATTTCTTCCCCATTGTTGAATCATAAATATCCACATTATTGTTGTTAAGTATCAAGAATCCACTTATCAATTGAATTTCTATAAAAACACATTGAGAATATATGAAGGTTGGCTTAGTAGCAGAAATTTGAGGATATTTTTAAGGATTATTTTTAAGATCACATGAAGAAATATCTCTTGCTGATTGTCCATATGAAAGATTGATTTTTGTTTAGTTTAGAGATAATATAATTAGGATGACTAAGAAGCTGGTGGCAACTAGAGATCATTAAATTAAATTCTTCCAAAAACACAGTTAAACTTTAGATAATAATTCAATAGAAAAGATAGAACATTAAAACAAGTGATAAACTCCTATGTGATATATTGGATATAAATTACTATAATTATAGAGTATTGTCTTCTTTTTTATAGAGTAATCTCAGACACCATCATAACATAACTTCCCATAACTTGAAGCTATTCATTCATCAATGCAAAAGTATTTTCCTGTCTTTAAACTATGGCACACAAATACAACTTTACAAAATTTCATATTTCCTTTTAGTGAACATTATTTTTATCACATGAATTATTCTCCTCATATATTGATGGAAAATAATATTAGCATATATATTTCAACAATATATTGATTGCTTTCTATGACAAGGTTTTATATATATATAAATATATACATTATATATTTATATATATAGAAAAAATATATATTTATCATAATTTATAATATATATATTTTTCTAATATATATATTAGAAAATCAAGTAAATTAGTATCCGTGCATAACAAAAACGTAAAATTTGTTAAGATTCCTTAAGTCTACTATTATTTCTATAAGGCATGAATGTACAGGCACAGATATAATTATGTTTATTCAATATGGATGAAAATTCCATGGTGTCAATCAAAAAAATATAGCCCTCTCCTGTAATAGGCTAATTAATCATTCTATTTATATTATCCTTTGATAATTATTGATAGGCATGTTACAGTTTTTATAATGGCAGAATACAGTTTACGCAAAAAGACTTCAAAATGGAAGCCATAGCTCAATATGATTTGCATGGGGGGGACATAGTTACAGTTCAGCTAAGCTTATAAGTTGTCTGTAATACAAAGTCAAGAGTACTTTAATACATAGGTGTCTCTCTCAGGAAGAACCTTGGACTCAAAGAGTTGTATGGTTCTCTCGGAAGATGAATGTTTGCCTCCATGTTTTAACTCTGACATTCCTTATGCTATAATAGTGAAAGTCCACCTTCGGGTCTTTAACATGCTCATGGTAGCATAAATAATTCTTCATAGGGACAACTTTTAAGAGCGTAAAGAATAATGAATCAGTTTGTGTGTCAGGGACGTCAAGCAGGTTCCTTCGCTCTTCGGCTGATCAAAACAGCTTTATTTGTCTGTTTCTACCTCAGGCACTGGCAAGGACAGGTAGATAGGCATGACTGACTTGGACAGCACATCACTTTTTCTCTGGAAATGCTTCAGGCCACACTTTAAAAAAAAGATTGTATTATAAGTGGAATTCTTTGAAAGAGAAGTAGAATGATTCTGGGAAACGAACATATCAATATCTGCCACCAAAAGTAAGTGAGAGAGAAATTTTCACCTGCAAACACCAATAAAATTCTGACTTGTGACCAATGCTGAAAGCCAAGAGGCTGCGTGAGGAACAGTCCCCATTCCCCAAATGGCATGAGAGGTGCTTCATATTGAACACAAACATGTTTCCTGTCCTCAAGTTATGGTTGATGGGGAAAAAAAGGGGGGCCCGTGCATTTTGATTTGCTTCCTTTAAAAAAAGGCATTGCAAGCTCACTAGTTGGCATCTCTTAATCAAATCAGCAAGGCACAATATAGAGGAGTGTCCTAGGTGCCCACAGTGTTGAAAAATGGAAGTGGAATTCACAAGATTTCTGTTCTGTGAAAAGTACCAATTATTTGGAAAGATATTGCCAGCCTTTGCATAGTTAGTATAGCAAATAAATCCCTATAAGGTAATTAATGAATTAATGAAAATCCTTAATGAATTTAAATTGAATATTATTGCTAGGACATAATGTGTATATAATTTCAATGTGCACAACATGCTTAGGACACTAAGATTAGAGAGAAAAAAAAAGATTAAGGATCATGAAAAGTTTTAGATAGTGCTACAGTTGATGACTAGATCAGATTGGGAAATTAGGGGGCAAGACAATGGTGATACAGAAACTGCTAAAAACAGAGGACAAAACTTCTCAATAACCCCTTTAGGAGAACATGAAATGAAACATTGAAATACCTTTTCAGAGTCCAAGCAAGTGGTGGTGGCCATGGAGCTAACCACAGATGAAGTCATGGAAGGGCAGAATCATTACAGATTCCCCCATTGTGGTTTGCACGGAACAGCCTTGTTCTTTTTCTTTTCTTTTTGTGATTCTCTGGCTTCTAGCTTGAACCACTGGGATAATATCCACCATCTCCAGAGCCTTTAGTTAGTGAAATAGTTGTAATAAGAAAATGGAGGTCTTGATCA
Source organism: Mus pahari (assembly GCF_900095145.1). Classification (NCBI taxonomy): domain Eukaryota; kingdom Metazoa; phylum Chordata; class Mammalia; order Rodentia; family Muridae; genus Mus; species Mus pahari. The sequence goes on from NC_034591.1 coordinate 41,739,760, forward strand.
TCATCTGAAAGCAACAGGGGTAGAGCTGATCACATGGCAACTTCTGTCAAAAAAAAAAAAAAAAAGCCAAATTTATACAAAAGGCTAAACTCTTTTTGCTGACTAGCTTAAAGTAGCTTTATTCCTGAGACTTTCAATTAGAGAAATTTCATCTTTGCTAAAATGTGTTCATGAAGTTCAAGTTAGGATACTGTATTTCAGTGCGTTGGGCCTTAAAGCCTAAGCAGCCACGTGTAAATAGAAATTATTTGCAAGAGACAAATATTAATGACAAGAAAAATTGTAGAATGCACTTACACAAGGTTATAATACAATATGTGACTATACTTCTCAGTTTTTGTTAACTGTAGCAAATTGGCTAATATTTTTCAATATTTAATTTCTACCAGCTTCTATTTTAAGAAGGCAGAGTGTTTTGTAACACAGGTTCACTTTTGGTCACAGAGGAAGTGAATATTCTCTAGGTTTACCTCACATGTCCCTGGTGTGTTCCTTGTAGATACTCTCTACCATAGCTTAAGGCTCAGAAGATGTTTATACCAAAACCTACAAAGCCACATAGATGAGTACAGGCAAAGGAGAGGGATTCTGCTTAGTATGCCTCAATCAAAACTAGGAGAGAGACAAGGCTTCCTGATTACACCAACCTTACACACTTGGTTGTTATTAACTTAAGATGAGTCCAAGTCTACGATAGAGTTCTGCAGATATAGTTCTTCAGTCAGTAGGTCTGTCGGAAATGAATGTACATGAATCTGTCCAAGTCCCCATAGGTGCTGCCTTCTTGACAATGTTCAAATGATTTCTCTGTAATTCAGGCAGAGTACTGTAGCTAACAAGTTCTTATGAGGATACCAGCTTTTCCAATATCAGGAGATAGTACTCACTCTTTTGGGGTAAAGCCTGGATCACAGAACTCAAAGAATATTCAAATTTAAATGGGGCCAATAAACATTCTCTAAGCTATTTGTCAACAACAAATCTGGTTTCAATTAACACTGCACTGCTAATTTGTTTCTGTGTTTTCATTAATTACCCAATAATAATAAAATTTTCTACATCTTAATTGTCTATTTGAGTGCCTGAAAAATCTTACGTCCATCCCCAGAACTAGTACACCAAGTAAAATATGACTATAAACCTTCTCTATGACAAATACAGACATTTGTCTTTGGAAAGCCTAGAATACCTTTTCATCAAATATGCTTGTGAATCTGTATATATATATATATATATATATATATATATATATATATATATATCCTATTAAAATGTAGAAAATAAGATCATTAACATTGCAATTTTTATTCTTTGGGGTATATATCCAGGAAAGCATTTTCAGTGAACATTCAAAATATTTTAAGAAGTGGCTCTGACATGTTGTATGTAAACTGAATCTAGCAATTAAAAAAAAAAATCCTGCAGATACAGAAATATAGATGGTTGTACAGTACTGGGTTGAGGTAAACAAGCAGTGTCCAGAGGAAAAACATACTAAATGTCCAGAAGGAAAAACATAATAAACCTACTCTTACAAGTAGTCTCTAAGATAGTCTCATCAAAAGAAGCTTAATGTGCAAAAGTAGAAAGGACAAATTAGTGGCTGAGGATCAGGTTGTTCAATACATACATGGCTATAGTTGCACAAAACGAATGAATCCTGGAGGTTGTTTGTACAACAGAGTACTCTTAGATTACAATCCTTGTAACATTATTATACATTTAAAGACTTAACATGTAAGATATAATACAATATAAAAATAACAGGGAAAAGAAGTCTAACTCGCGTATATATTATTAAATCAAACTCCGAGACTGGGGAATGGAGAATTTGAACAAGTTAGTGTGTGTAGTTAACAATACTATATTAAATGCCTAAAATTAATACTAGATTTCATGGTAAGTGTTGCTGCAGCAATAAAAGCAGTTAAATGGTAATGTTGGTTGAGTGAGTTAGTAATAGATTAACATCCATAGTTCAGATAATCTGCTTTGAGATGTATGATCATTCTAGGGCTTTAGAAATGTCTGGCACGATTGTGAAAGACCCAGCTTCTGAGGAACAGGTCTCCAAGGTCTGCAAGGCACACAGAAGTAGACCTAACTCATATATTCCCTTGCTATAGCCTTACATTTTTATTGCAGAACAAGAGAAATTCAACAAAAACTACAAAATTAAAATACTCAGCATGCACAGTACAGAGTACATGGAAATGTTGATAGTGTTTTTCTTTCCTTTACCTTCAACTCTGAATCCCGATGAAATTATAGTACAGTAAAATTTTTATTTTAAAATGTGCCTTCAATATCCATATTAAAATGCACGTATATCGTTCTGCTTCTACTAAAGTGTTTCCAGTTCAATAATTGGATTCTACAGGTCAGCACATTCCGTTCACAAAGAACAAGATCAGTGTCAGCATGTATACAATTTAGATCTAATGTTTGCTTGAAATATATACAAGAATCCAAGCCATAAAATTTATGGTGTGGGTTGCCCTTCGTTTTATCTTGGGATCGATACTCTGGTTTAGTAATTATGATTTATGGGCAAGCTTGGTTATAATAAATGTTACCCTTCCTGTAAACCTGCGTGCCTGTGTACTTGAACCTGTAATGATACATCCTATCATTGCACTGTGGAACCATGTGAGTAGGAAGGTTTTTTTAACTACAGACCCATATTTTTCTTCTTTTAAGGAGAGAGCACGCACTACCAACTACAGAGATAAATAAAGTGGGCTTTAAAATGCTGTATTATTTTTATCTTGGAAGTATTTTTAACTATCAAGTATTTTCCAGAACAGCCTTGTGAGAAGCACCAGGCTGCTAGACCATCTAGACTAGTGTTGGGAAGGGAGGAGCCTCCAGGGTGTGTGTCAGTGCCTGCGTCATCACCCTACTCAACATCTGGACAGAACATGGAGGGTTTCTTGTTAAATCAGTGAAGCCACTTGCCACGGGCCCCCACAATGCACCTGATAAATCACAACACAAATATTTTATGTAGTTCAGTCATTTGGAAGGTTTTTTTAAAAATGAAAATTATTATTTAAATCTGAACATATTTATTTTCAGTGATCAACATTCAATAAAGTGTATGTTCCCTGGCGATTATCTATGAAAAGCTCATATGTGATGCAAGTATAAGATATACAGAAAAACACCTTTCTTTGGACCTTGAACTTGCTTTTGTATTTTGAATAAAAATGTATACATACAAAATTATTATTCCATTATTCTTTCATGTAGTGCCCTTTATAAAGAAAAATTCCAAAAATAATCCCAGAAATATCCTGACACTCAGATTTACCTATTAGTGGGCCAGTGGAACAAGGGCATCCTGAGAACCATTAAAAGGGCTTAAGGTAATCAGAAGACTGGAAGACAGAAACCACTAAATACAGGCAAACCGTGAAGAAGTTTGGGTTACAATGCCGAGTGTGGAAAGGCTTTTAAGAAATAGGCATGTGGTAGTTGAGTCAAGGGCAAAGAATGAATCTGGTAAAAATTGCGAACTAGCCTGACTTCGTGATGTATAGAACCTTCAGAGAAGTTTTTATGGATGGCAGAAAATATCAGTGGGAAATAAAATAGAGAAATGTGAAGTGAGGTGAACTGGGCATGAAAATTTTCTCAAAGAAGAATACTGTATAGGGAAGGAGCCGATGAGGAGGTGGAGGTGTCTGGAGAAGAAAGAGCAATCAAAAGAAGTTTGGCTTGTTTGTCTTTTTTGTTTGTTTGTTTGTTTGGATGGTGGTAGAAGATACAGCAAGTGTCTGATGTATTATATGCAGGCCACCTCCAAGAGCAGCAAAGATCACCATGTCTGAATAATACACACTAAGAGTGACATCTGAAGGAATAAACAGCCTTTAGCTCTTCTGCCTTATGTATCAGTTGACTCCCTATTTTCTACTAAAATTGTTGATAACTGATTTCCCCAAGTTTAATTGTTAAATAGTCACTTACTACAATGACAGGAGAGGACACACTAGATTATGCTTATGCAATAAATGCATGGAACTGAGCCGAGTCCTGCAGCCTTGGCAGATGAAGAGAGTAGGAAAGAGAGGTTCCCAGCCACAGTCCTTTAATAACAAGCACTCTCACCCCAGACCCCAGGGCTCCCTGCAAAGAATCCATACCTTCTAATATTAACAAGAAAAGAATTATTATCCAATAAGAGGGTCTCTTGCTGTTTGAGACTGCTGATTTCTGGCACTTTGTGGCAAGGGTCTTATGTAGAGAGAACCTGAAAGTTCTCTATTTACTGCAAACCACATGGCCTGAGAGAGACTTTAGCCCCCACAGGGCATTCCATACTGGGCTGCTGCCTTGACTCCATTCATTACTGTGAAATCCCTATGGGGAAAGAAGCTTTATTTTCTGTGGAGTGATTGTAATGTGATTGAACATAGAGGTTCTGGGAGACACACAGTTTTAAACACCAAAGTAGATCCCCCGCATAGGAACAAAGAAAATCCTATTCATTTAATCAAAGGAAGACTCAGTCCACTGAAACTGCTCTACACACACACACACACACACACACACACACACACACACACACACACGCACACGCGCGGGGGTGGGGAGGAGAGAGACAGAGACAGACAGAGACAGAGACAGAGAGACAGAGAGAAACAGAGAGAGAGAAACAGAGAGAGAGAAACAGAGAGAGAAAAACAGATAGACAGAGACACAGAGACAGATCAAGACAGAGAGAATCATAGCATTGAAACATAAAGTAGAAATATGTAAGACTGTAACATCTCTTCCTCAAATTCATGACTCTAAGAATCTCAGAACACCAAAGTACCAGCATTCAATCTATTCTCAGGCTCAATCCACCAGTACATAAACATAAACATTCCCATTAATTTTCTGCAGTGTGGTTTATGTTTCTGCTTGTGCTAATGGAAAGGGGTGTTATTAACCCTCCTGCCATTCACCTCTACAGCACCATGTGCTTCTTCTCGTGAATGCTCGGCGGAAGGAATTTTTATGCCCACTTACTTTCCATTTTGATGAATGTGTGTCTACTGTTATTTGACTGTAAGCTACCGAAGACAGAAATCATTCATTCCCTGTAAGGTCATCCTTGATGTAAGCACAGTTCCTTGCAAATTAAAGGGTTACTTTTTAAGTGTTTCTAAATGATAATCAATTAAAATGAGGAATCAAAAAGAGAAAGTGGTTCAGAGGACAAAGGCAAGAAGCCAATTGGTTTCTAATGCATTGGTACTACAGAACAAGCTCTGTGTTGACTAGTTCGCATGTGCTGTGTCAATTAACTGAAGCCAAAAATCGATTGTTTAACAGAAATAAAAGGGCACTGTCTTCCAGAAGAGGACACAGACTCAGGGGGTCAGAGTCATAGGGATGGCAAGTAGCAAGAGAGTAGTCTAACTCTTTGGTACACTTGTCCCTTTAATTGCTGAGGTGCTGAGGCCGTAGACTATCTAACACAGCAGCAAAATGCCAGAAGAGAAAAGCAAAGATGTAATTGGGCAAAGAAAGGGAACACGAGACAGGTGTGTCAATGAGCGCCTCTCATCATATGAGGAGACAGGATGTCAAGGCAAACCTTGACTATACAGCTTTAGACCAGTGTGAACTCTACATATGATCTTATCTCAAAAACAAAATGACAATTATCTCTCCTATCCACCGTGTAATACTGGAGTTAAAATCAACTCTTAGCAGCTCGAATATAGTTTTTCTCCAGATTCCCAAAACTTTGAAAACTGCCCCATTTCCTGCCTGTATACTTTAATGGGTGTGCCCATCTCAACTGAATGTTTTATTAAGTCTAGGCAACCTTTACAGAGTACTGATATGTGCATATAGAATACACAATTTCTTACCTGTGTTTATGTATCAGGCGAAGTTGTAAATAAAAAAGTATAACTTGGAGATTGTTTCTTTCATTGAAAAGCCTGACACATAGATACAAGTTGAAAAACAACTGTTTTCTTTTTTTTTAATTTATTTTCTTTTACTTATTCACTTTATACGCTGCTCACTGCCCCCTCCCAGTCACCCCTCCCCACAATCATTCCCCCATTCCCACTCCCCTTCTCCTCTGAGCAGATGGGGCTCTCCCAAGATATCTGTCCCAACCCTGACACTTCAAGTCTCTGTTAGACTAGGCACTTCCTCTCCCACTGAGGCCAGGCAAAGGCAGCCCAACTAATAGAACAGATCCCACACTGGGATAGCCCCTGTTACAGTTGTTCAGGAACTACATGCTGGTCAAGCTACCTACCTGCTGCATATGAGCAGAGAGGCCTAGGTCCAGCCCATGAATGTTCTTTGGTTGGTGGTTCAGTCTCTGAGAGTTCCGAGGGTCAAGGCTGGTTGACTCTGTTGGTCTTCCTGTGGAGCTTTATCCCCCTTGGGCCTGCCATCCTTGCTCCAGTTCTTCCATAAGAATTCCCAAGCTCCATGCGCTGTTTGCTGTGGGTGTCTCTATCTGTCTGAGTCAACTGTGGGGTGGAACCTCTCAGTGGACAACATGCTCTTATCTGCAGGCATAACAGAGTATCATTAATAGTGTTAGGGACTGGTTTTGCCCATGGCATGGGTCTCAAGTTGGGGCAGTTATTGGTTGATCATTCTCTCAATCTCTGCCCCATCCCCTAGACACACGTACTTGTAAACAAGGTAAATTTGGGGTTGAAAGTTTTGTGGATGGGTTGGTCTCTCTATAACTCCACTGGAGTTACTATCTCCTTAAAGGAGGCGGTCTCTTCGGGTTCCATATTCCCAATGTAATAAGACAGAGGTAATATTGCATCCATTGATTTTTGAGTGCCTTCCTTATCCCAAGTCTCTCATCCTGGAGATGTCCCCTACCTCCTCACCCCCATCAGTTGCAGACTTCCATCCATTGTCATGGTAATCTAGCCATCGCTCCTGTCCTTCCTCACACCTCCAACCCCTTCCCCAGTTCCCTCTCTCCATCTGCCTCTTATGACTATTTACAGAATGGGAAGCCCAATTTATGCTTCTCTCTATTCCAATGGAACTCTATAGATACTTTTCCAAAAGTAATATTGCAGTGTCTCCTATTATTAAAAAAATATAAAACATAGATAGATTGTATTTTAGCAGTACTTTTATATGGACAATACTGATGATGATGGATAACTAAAGTGCTCAGATATGTATAGCCCTGATATTTGCTGGTTAAATAGCTACTATAAAACTAAACCTTGGCATTTAGCATACACAGAAGCTATGTGACTTTTCCATATGACCAGGACTAAAAGCATTCCTGCACCCACTCCCTGTGAATTTAAGAAAGCCAACACATGTTGTATTCTAGTTCTCAAAATTTAAGACATTCTTTCAAACTAGTATGCAAATTGTATTTCATCTTTAACGTAAAGCCTAAATTTGATTCCCTTCCACTGAAACACTATAGCACATTTGGTAACACCTCCCCTACACACACACATACACACACACACACTACACTTGATGTACCTTGATTGGCAATTGGATCCTTGCTTGTCAACAAAGTCTCCAGGTTCTTTGGAGACTCAGTCCTTATCCTGCTGTAGAGTAAACCATGGTCCTAAAAATACAATGAAATGCAGTATTTGTCATATGATAATTAAGAAAAATTTAAACCAATTCAAATTATGTATATGTACATATATATATGAATATGTGTGTATGTCAGACACTTCCACATTAATTTAAAAAAAAATCCTACATTTACAGAAAAAGAAAATACTTTGATTCTCCGAAGTTATAAGAAGGGAATTTTGTAGTGGGACATAATCTAAATTTAATGTTTTGTGTTTGCTATGTTGACAACTCTCTGAGGTTTCTTGCATTAGGTATATCTTGCAAAAGACCCAGTGGATGCTTGAGAAAATGGCAAGTGCATGTGTGAGTTTAATGCACACATTGAGATTAATGGTGATGACGGAGGTGGTGGTGGTGATTATGACAACGGCAGAAGTACAAATTTCAAATGCTTTACTTACGCACACAGCCTTCCACTTCTCCTCCATCTACTCCTAAAGACCTTGATCAGTTTCCCTTTAGTAAAGCCCATGATGATCTGAAATTAAGCAGAATACCTCAGACATCTCAATGGCTAAGTGCTTGTGTGGTTTGAAGACTGAAGTTCTTGACTGCAACTGCCATGAGCTGGCTCCAAAAGAGGTGTAAAATGAAATGGCAAAATAAGTCAGAGTCAACTGCTCCCCGTACAGAAGTTCCATGTCTCATCAATCCTTTTATTCAATTGTCTCAATAGAAGCCATTTCTCTAGGAGCACCAAACAAAGCAGCTAGCCAGAGATGTCATTATCTTGAGCCATGTTTCTACTGTGTGCAGCTACCTAACTCAAACATAATTTATCTTAAATAGCTGGTTTTATTTTTCATGGATAATTCAAGATGATGTTATTCTCTGCCTAGGTTATCGCCATTGTTTGTAGTGAATACATGAAAAGCCGTTTCACTGCCTTAAAATGCTGGGTTTTTTTTACTATTATTATTTCAATAGAGAAAAAAGCAAGTGGGAAAAGCTAATAAATTAGAATGTTAGTATGAGTGTGAAGTAAAGTTTAATGAGCAATTTCAATTGATAATTGCGAGACTGAAATGACTTCCTGCACCTGGTTGTATTCTGAGGAGTGGGGTCTGGGTTAAAGGACATTGCTTTGTATGTATACACAGTGGAGGCCAAAGGTTAACCTTGGACATCATTCCCTAGGATTTGTTTACCTTCATTTGGGTGAAAAAAAATGCCTGTCCTAAAACCCACCAACATGCATGAAAGTAACATGTCCAGAAAGTCTCAAGAATCTACCTGTCTCCACCTTGCTAGCACGGGGCTTATAGGTAACTAAATTATGGGGTAAAAACCCAGGTCTTCACACTTACAGGAAGAACTATACCAAGCGATCTCTACCTACAACCCCATATATTCCTTTGACAGAAGCATTTACTAACACCTTGGGTCATTTTCCCATATGGCAACTGGTCACGTTACAAATTCGTGTGGACAAAATCCTACCCCTTAATTGATTGGCTTGATCAGTAAGTAAAATAAATATATATTATCAAGCAAATGTCATTAACTTCCCATTTGAAAAACTAAGAGTTCTGCTTATTTGTAAATAATGGCACTACCCCTTATTAACTCCCAAGATTATTGTATTTTGTTCGGATTTAGTGTTGATGAATTAGTGAAAGTGTTATCGGTTTTTTCACGCAGGAAGATGGTTGTGGAGATCAGTCTTCCCTAAGCACTGTTAAATGAGTGAGATTGCATTCTAATTACAGATATTATTTATGCATTTTTCTCTTTTTGAATGTGATTACTATGAGGAAGAGTAATCAGCGGATACCTTTTAGTACTGCGACTGATAATTTTTGCATTACTTAACTTAATGTTTTTCCAGTGTTGATTTCTTGAATGCCAATCTCTTAAAAGTTAATATTTTTCTTCTGTCTAGATGGGTAAAAGAATTCCCTTCTAGATTTATCTGTGTATGAGAGGAAATTTTCATTATAATTATTTGTTTTAGAATCTAAAGCAGAGCTTGAGGATATTTTAAAAATGCCTCCTAAGAAAGAGTCCCAAGTTTAGTATGCTAAACAAGACCTAACAGATTTTGCAAAGCATAAATTTTGGCAGTATACATTAATATGAGATCCATGCATGTGGTGATACACAGATTATCCTTTAGAGAGGTTTCATAAAAAATGTGAAATTTATGAAAGGCAGACAAGGAAAAATCAACAATCTTACCCACTGGGAAAACTGCAAAGGAATGGAAAGCCAAGCAACCATCAAAATAATGGGAAAAGTAACGACTAATGAGGCCGTGACTTAGAGCCAAAGTGGATAGAGCCTGCCACTAACAGTGAAGCGGAGTCACTGAGGTCTGAGGTGGAATACATATATTTAGTGCCATTTATTAACCATTCCCAAATACAATTACTGAATGTTATAGGAAACAATAGAAAGTCTTTATTATTTTCACAATTGTGGCCACAGATTTATTTCTACGCATCACTATGTTCACTAAAAAAAAAACCCAGAATATTTAATACAATTCTTATGACTTCACTCTGGCTAAAATGTTAGGGTTCCTTTTGTATATCACAAAGCAGCTATGGCAAATGACTTAAAAGTGTCCATGTTGGAGTCAAACTGCTAAGCTGAAGTTACACCCCTACTATTGGCTAATTGGATGCCATACAGTTTTCTTCAATTGTGTGGCCCAGTTTCTACATTGTGTTAAAATTCACAACAATGATAATGATGATGACAAACTTGCAAAATTTTTATGGTGGCTAAATCAGAAAATAAATTTTCAAGAGTAAGAGACAGTGCCGGGTACAATTTATGTTCTCAGTCAATGTCAGCCATTTGTGATTACTATAAATAATCTTTAGTGTGATCTTGAAGTAGTAAGTGGAGTCATTCATCCATGAAACAGAGAGGATGTACTGCTACAGGGGTAGATCTGTACACTTTAGAGTAAAACCTAGTACCATACTGAAAGGTGGTCATGCCAGCTCTCTAATCCCAATTATACTATAAAAGCTATTTCATATTGGATAACGTATGTTTTCCAAATATCACCAAGAAGAAAATTTGGGTTCCAAAATGGGAATATAAGAAAAAACAATATAATTATTTTTAAAAAATTCTATGCACTTAGATATTTAATTTCATGTAAAGATTGTGTTTCAATAATAATAGAATATTAAATTTAAGAATAGGTCTAATGAGGAACTGTTTAAAGTCTAGCAAATGGGAAAAAATGCAATGAAATAGTTGAACATGTCCAAACTGGCACTGCCTTTACAATGGGTAGAAAATATTCATGCAAAGTGTTTCTTGAGTTTCTTATTTGTAGGATTCTCCAAATAACAAGAAGCCTTTCTCAAAATCAACTGACATAGAATGGGAATGTTTTAAAAATTAGTCAATGATGAAAGTGCATACTAAAAATATCCATGGAAACTGATTTTAAGGGGACAAAGAGCAAAAACACGAAAAAAGGAAAAAGCCAAGATCAAGGTAGGACTTAGGAATCCTGAAGGATTGATGGCTCTCCCAAGATGAAGGGAGTTAGAAGGGGGAAAGACGGATGTCATGACCCAAAAAGAGAATATTGTTGGATGGGACAACAGTTTGACATTTGAGCTGAATGGAATATGCTTGAGGGTGATACTGTGTTAGTGAAAGTTAGCCATGACAGTATAAACCTGAGAAAATAGGCTGCACAAATTAGGGTCATCAGAAAACACATAACATACAAAAGAATGTTGATATACTTATAACAAGGAGAGAAGAGAATCACTCAGGCCAGAACTACTTATGACAGAAAAGCAAGAGAGACACATGAAAGAATGAAAGCAGACATAAACACTTAGAGAAATAAAGAATGTTCATAAAGCCTGGGATTTAGGAAGCCATTGAAAACAGTGCCAGAAATAGTGGGCGATGCCATAGATTGGTGTCAAGAAAATGAATCATAAAATCCTCATGGAGCTAAAGATATGAAGGGCTGAGACTTCTCTTTCTCAGGGTATATCTAGGAAGCAAAGGATATATGTAGAACCATAAAGTAGATGGACCTATGGTAAGGAAAAGGTTTATAGGGATTTTTTTAAATGGAAATTTTTTATCACCTGTGTTTATTGCAAATGTGTCAGTAGAAAGGGAGCCGTATATGAGACATTATACTTCCTGAGTGATAGTGTGTTCATTTTCCAAAGTCCTACTTTTATTATGACCATCATACATGATAAATTGACCATCATTTTATTTTTTTACTATTAAAAGTAAATATCCCACTTAGATAAAATGGCATAACCATCACATAAATTGTGATAAAATATCATGGTTGCTCTTAAAATACAAACATTGACTACTTTTTTAAAAGTGGGAAAAGGGAGGAAAATAGATGAGGTTAATGTTAAAACCAAAATTTTATTCACCTTGGCAAGGTTCTTCACAGGCAAAACAAATATGGAAATTTACTTATTCTCTTAGTATGTATAAAGCAACCTGTGTTTGGATGGTAAAGATTTATATTTCTCAATAAATATTTTTCTGAATATAAAACGTACATAGTATTCTAAGGAATCATGAAAAGAAGATAATCCTAATAAATTTACTGTTTCAAATATTTCTGTAAAAGATATTATGCTATGCATAAACATTAGTTTTCACCATGTGTCTTAAATAAAAGAGAAGCATATTTAAGCAAAGGGAAGGTGGTACATAACTTCTAAACCTAGCACTGGAGAGGCTAAGACAGAAGGACCCTGAATTCAAGGTAGTTTTTTGTTTTTTTAATGTAGTATCAAGTCAGGTAGTGAGATATTTCCTAAAAAAAAAAAAAAAAAAAAAAAAAAAAAAAAAAAAAAGCTGCGTGATTTCTACATAAAGGAATTAGAAGGGTAACCCAGGATGTATAGGGTGTTCAGAATTCATGGCTGTCTTAGTCAGGGTTTCTATTNCTGCACAAACATCATGACCAAGAAGCAGGTTGGGGAGGAAAGGGTTTATTCAGCTTACACTTCCACATTGCTGTTCATCACTGAAAGAAGTCAGGACTGGAACTCAAGCAGGTCAGGGAGCAGGAGCTGATGCAGAGGCCATGGAGGGATGTTCTTTACTGGCTTGCTTCCCCTGGATTGCTCAGCCTGCTCTCTTATAGAACCCCAGACTATCAGCCCAGAGATGGCATCACCCACAAGGGGACCTCCCCCCTTGATCACTAATTGAGAAAATGCCTTACAGCTGGATCTCATGGAGGCACTGCCCCCAACTGAAGCTCCTTTCTCTGTGATAACTCCAGCTGTGTCAAGTTGACACAAAACTAGCCAGTACAATGGCTTTTCATCTCCCATACTATAACCTTAGTCCTCACAGGCAAAGGCATCCACTGAAGTTACAGTTTTTACAGTTGTACAGCAGGCAACCAAAAGAGAAAGCAAAATTATTTTGTTTTCTTTTTCAAGAAAAGTTCCCAAGAGTTTTCTTTAAATGTTTCTGCATGTTTCTGCATATGATTCACTGACAAGGACTTAATCATATAGTCACACATAACTAATATGTAATTAAATCACTGCAATGCTGAGGTAAATATTAACATACCAGCTATGTACTTAAGTGATGAATATAAATTTCTTATGCATGTTTGAATATACATACATATATATTAAGATGGTCATAAATCTATATTTGTAAGTATATGTATATACCTAATGTATAAAGTGTATCAGTTAGATAAGGAAGTAAGTAGCAATTTCTGTTTCATTATTCTGTCTGCAAGGAAGACTTGAAGACTTCTAAGCATCAAGATGACACTGTCCAGATTTTGTTGGAACCTCCATCTTCTTACATCAGTGGTCTCGAAAGTTGTATTAGTTGGCTTCAACAATTGGTCATCATCCTAGCCCAGTTACAGAACTCCAAAGCACACACTAAGAAAGCAGTCTCCTCTGTGGACTGTGAAGTCTAGATATGCTAAGAGGTCCAATGATTGGAGAATTGAGATGGCACTTTTGGAAAGCATTTGAACTATAATCACAGTTTCAGCATGACTGACAAAAGGTGGATCTTCTATTACCAGCTTACTATATCATTTCACAAGGTCATAGCTGGGCCTAACAACAGGTGTGCTTGAGGATTCTCAAGGTCACTCCTCATCCATTCTTCTGTTTCAAGACAGGAATCACCATTTAGCATTAGACATAATCCTCCAGATGGTGATATGTGGGACTCTGGCAAACTGCCTTTCAAAGAATAGGAACCCTCATTGACAATAATCATCAGAATAGTGAGCTTATTTTTCACTCTTTCTATTTGAAATAATTGGAATTATATGTCTATGTGGGCAGCTTGTTTGGTTTGCCAATTTCTCCTTTTAGATGACAACGGTGAAATAAAATTATTCCAGCCTGCTCATCTACGGTAGCAGTGAGAATGGCTATCCCACTGCACTGTAATCTAAATAGGAGACCTAAGCTCAAGAAGAAAAGGAAAGAAAGTGTTCTCTGGGTGAGAAATTGGATGTCTGTTAGAAGTCTGCAGCGCTTACAGGAACAAACATGCTGATATATTGCAGGTGGCTCTGGCCGGACTGCAGAGTCAGCAATGTCACAGCAGCAGGTCAGCCATTGACAGGGGCCCTGCCATGACTGGCACAAAGCCAGATTAGAGCCAGATCCCAACTTGCAATCGCTTTATTTCTCCACTAACTAGCCTGTAAGTCTGTAATGTCTCAGGAGACATTTGATAAAATATCACTGTGTTCCTCTTAGGAAATCACCCACCTTTCCTTGGCAATTTCTAGGGTCAGTAATAGAAGCAGCTATGGCTGAGCCTTACTGAGTATTTGCTGTATGCTAGACAAACTGCTGAATATATGCTCATTTTATCTCACATAATAATCACTGTTGCTCAAACACTATCCAGTTCTGCCTACTTTCCTTCTAATAGAATCTTGAGGGAAGAAGGTCTAAGTGAAGAATATTGCCTTTCATAGCTCATATCTGTTTATTCAAGAAGAACAAAAATCAATAAGAGTGTAATCAACCACACCATAGCAAGAGAGCAATTTTAAAAAAAGAGATATTTCTAAAATATCAGAATTTCATAATAAATTCTGGTTTATTTTTGGATGATACACTATTCAGGATACTACCAGGATATTTTTATAGACTTAAGTAAATCTTATAAATCCTTGAACTTCAGTTTATAATACAGAAATAACTCTTTAATCTTAAAGCCCTGACCAGCTGAGATGTTTTTCTTGTAACAATCTTCTCTCTTCAAAGGCTATTCTTGCTCAATGAGAAAATCCACAACCCCTGAGTGTTTATGTACCAAGGTTTCTTGTTAAAGAATGTTTAAAGGGTATTGAAAAGATTGGTAATTTCAATGGAAAGCATAATCATGTCATAGATGGTGTCAAAAATGCATAGCAGCAAAATCACAGTATGATTCATGCCGGAATACATGCATTTTGATCCTATTTGTTAAACACTGCAAAACTGGTTTGAAGAAGAAGAAGAAGAAGAAGAAGAAGAAGAAGAAGAAGAAGAAGAAGAAGAAGAAGAAGAAGAAGAAGAAGAAGAAGAAGAAGAAGAAGAANAAGAAGAAGAAGAAGAAGAAGAAGAAGAAGAAGAAGAAGAAGAAGAAGAAGAAGAAGAAGAAGAAGAAGAAGAAGAAGAAGAAGAAGAAAAGTCCCTGAGCAATACACAGCCATTGTAATCATGAACTCACTCAATAAATGTAGACAACTGAACTAGGTCTGCACAAGACTGGGCCCACCAGTAACTGAGCATGGATAGAGGAGGTACTTTGGGGGCTATACCCAACACCACTGGACTATTTTCTTCCTATAGATTCATGGAAAAGTAGATTTTTTTTCTTTCAAATCTGTATACCTACTGGTGACCCCAACCAGGTTCTAATAGGCAATCTCAATTCAGTAGTCACACACAAGTCCCAGATTAAAGTAAATGGATCACAAGACGCACGCACACATGAGTATGCAAGTATGCACACTCATGTGCCATGCAGAGGGAATTGGACCGATAGGAAGAATGAAGGAATTGATAAAGGTAGAAGGGAAATAAGAGAGGAAAGGTGAAGACAATAACCAAAACACCCAAGAATTAATAAAAAATACCGATGAACACTCGCTACTTGAAGATCACATGGTCTGGGTTAACAGCTTCTACTCCACACTTTTCATTCATATGAGCGTGTGTAAATTACTTAATTGGCCTAGGTTCCATTGTCTCTGTAAGGATCATTCTAAATTATGAGTGGGGTGGAAATAATTTATGTAAAGTTCAGTTGGTATTGCATAAATGATAGCAAGTATTTTCTACTTGTATACTTTTAAAATATTTAATTGGCAAATCATTTACAATGTCTGAAATGAGGGATAAAATTTAAGATATATTTTAAAGTAATTTATATTTGTATTGCTTTTTATATTGCCTATTGGTATTCTCTCACAAATGTGATTTCATAGATGTGATCCACACATCTAGGCATACAAAAGAAGCATATCATTTGTACCCAGTAGCAGCAGTGTCAGGCTGTCACTTGGATTCTTGCCCACTGTCACTTTTAGTGAAAGGAGGCCAGAGATCCCAAATGCTTAACTCAAAGCCAGCATTTATTCTGTAAACCTGGACGACATTTTTTTGAAGACCTCACTGATCTCAATGTAAAAGAGAGAGACTGAATTTGACGGCATGACTTCTCCCTGTTCCAGCATTCAACGGTCCAGTGCTTAACACCACATACCAAATTCTGTAGGTCAGTTGTAGTTCCCCGAGCTTCACACACTGAAGGGTAGCTCAGTAAACAGAGACTACAGTGTAGAGTCAGCTCAGTTTCCAATCTGGCTCGCAGTGCTGCTGTTTCACCTTCTCCAAGGACATTCCCTCTTTTCTAAAGTGTCAATAATAGCTATCTGCTGGGAGATATTGTGAAGATTAAAAACAGTGTAGGTGTTCAATAATTTGGATGGCATTCAATTAATCATAGTTATTTTTTTCCAGAGTCTTTCAATGAAATACACATGTATCTAGAAGGATAATGGATCTGGGTGGTAGGTTTTCTTTTCTAGGTACCATAAACAGAAAGCCCCTAAAAACTCTAAGGATTAATATTAAGTAGTGTTATAAAAAATGCATATAGCCACATAGACCCAAACACAGACATGTTATACAATGCCGTAATTTTGCTTGTCCTTTGCAATGTCCTGATGATACAATGGACAGAGTTTTAACTGCGGATGCTTCCAGCCATGGATCTGAAGGTTATATAATGCTGAGAGCCCTTTGTAAAAAATAAATAAATAAATAAATAAATAAATAAATAAATAAAGTCTTTGCAATGGTCTAATGTGTGCTGTTACTATCCCCAAATACCACAGACCGGGAAACTTATAAGGAATAGAGATTATTTACCTCGCAAGAGCTCCAGAAACAAGGATAACAATGCATGTCTTCTTTCTCTGGTCTGGTGATGTCTGCATCCTCTAGAAGAGCGGTTGTCAACTGTGGGTCACAACACCTTTAGCAAACCTCTGTCTCAGAAAATGTTTCCACTGCAGTTCACAACAGTAGCAAACTGATAGTTGTGAAGTAGCAAAAAAAAAAAAAAAAAAAAAAAAAAAATGATTTTTTTTTTTGGTTGGGGATCATGACAATATGAGGAACTATATTAAAGGGTCTCAGCATGGCAGGGGGGAAGACTGGCCAGCTGAATTCGGCTTGGAACCTTTCAAATTACAGCCTTCCATTAGAGGAGAGCCCATGACCTCTGGCTCAGATTGTTACATTCTCATCTTTTAATACTGTTAGACTAGACAATTGATATCTACATCTGAACACATCAACAACAGTTATAAACATGCATTTTTTTCAGCATACCTTTTATGAAAAAAAGGAAAATCTCTGTACAGTTAGGTCAACCTGGTCTACAGCACAAGTTCCAGCCTAGTGATGGGTGTCACAGCAAAGCCTATTTCAAAAAAGAAAAAAAAATCTTTTGAAAATGACACAAATGCCAGGATATCCATAAAATAGTATGTCTATAAATCGATTGACATACACCTTTAATACTTTCTTATATTTTATGGTGTAAGCTTGATTCTTTATATATAGCAATAGTATTTACAATGTGAATATTTTACAGCAAGAACGGAAAGACAAATTTGTGGTTTTCTACAGTACATTTCACAAAAATTTCTTTGCATTTAACTAATAGCTAGAATGTGTAGAACAGACAGTTTTAGTGTTCACAGTACTATTGCAGTTTATTTTCTAAAAGTAAAAGAATTTTGATCAATTCTACTTTATAACTTGTATAAAATACACACCCTACAATGTAGAGTTCTTTGTCAATTCTGCCCCTGGCAGGAGTGAACTCTTTAAATTTGACATCAATTACAACTGAGTTTTTTTTCTTACTAGTTTACATAGTAATCATCCAGAAATAATTTCCATGGCTTAGCTCAGCCTAGTCTGGACATTTCACTTACTTTCTGATGCAAGATGATTAAGGTAGGGGTGTGTGTGTGCGTGTGCGTGCCTGTGTGTGTNGTGTGTGTGTGTGTGTGTGTGTGTGCTTGTCATAATCATAGTTCCTCTACCTTTGTTTCAGAAACAGAGAAACTGGAAGAGCAGATAATATATGAAATCCTTGAAATAATTTCTACACCAAGGCACAAGAATTTTAATGTGGCCTGATAAACTCAAACCAACTATATACCTAGCTCATCTCTTTATCCCAGTCACAGATGTCTTCCTGTCAACAATACCAGAAAGAAGGAAAATTGAATTGGAAAGTGAAATTGGTGGGGGGGGGGGGAACTACAGTTACTACAATACTACAATTTTACTTTAGTAATGTGATAGATAGCAACCTGAAAGAACCAAGAATCAGATGGGCAGTGGCCCTACATGAATGCATGTGTGGAGTTAGTGATTATGTAAATAGATGTGGGAAGACCTGTCATAACTGTCAGTGGGACCATTCCCTAGACAAGGGGTCCTAGACTGTATAAATAGAGAAGAGGAACCAAGCTGCAGCTTTCTTTGATCTTTTGCTTCTTGACCGAAGGCTGTTTTCATCCTTGTCTCCCCACCCTCTAACAAGAACTGTGTCTTGAAGTCAGAGCTAGAATAAATACACT
Organism: Mus pahari; assembly: GCF_900095145.1. Taxonomy (NCBI): domain Eukaryota; kingdom Metazoa; phylum Chordata; class Mammalia; order Rodentia; family Muridae; genus Mus; species Mus pahari. Next base: position 41,758,478 of record NC_034591.1, read on the forward strand.
CTTTCAGCAGAGTTGCTTTTGTCTAAAAATTTTACCATAGTAACAATAAAACTTAACAAATTAAGAAAGGAGAGCATGTGTGTGGAAACATTTGGGGGCCCATTCTTGCTGGAGTAACTGAGAGGCTATGACGGGTCATTTACCCAAGATGCTACAGAGGAATAAGATGCCAGGCTGAAGTAGAGGGATCTTGTTCCTGAGGAGTGCTTGAGATCTCTGAGTGGGGAAGAAATGAGAGTACAAGAGAACTAGTGACAAGGTAGGGAAAGGAATAGCAAGAGCCAGCTTCACCTCACTCAGGAGCCTCCTACAGATCAGGTACATTTGCTAGTAGTTCCGGGGTGCCTCTGTCTATGTCAGCAGAATATTGTGACTCTACCCTCATAAAATGGAAGCTCTATCAAGGAGGACGAGCCCAGGGGTTGTTTCAGAAAAAGGAGTCTTTCAATGGGTATTCATTGCAAGAGTGGAAGGAAAGGAAATGAGAGAGGGGGGAGGGAGAAATGGAGGGAGGGACAGAGGGAGGGAGGGAGGGAGGGAGAGAGAGAGAGAGAGAGAGAGAGAGAGAGANGAGAGAGAGAGAGAGAGAGAGAGAGAGAGAGAGAGAGAGAGGTTTTTCCCATTTTGTGACAGTCCTAAAAACCAGTAACAAATACAATGAAACATGGGACAAAAAAACACTTTCACCAGCTTTCTTTAATTGAATTGCTATTGTGCCCAAAGGTAGGCATGAACATAGCTGTGCCAAATAACCATGAATTACAGACCTTCTGGGGAAATTCATTACAAACTGATATGTATATATGCCAAAGAACTATTCAAGGACAGAGAATCCATACAGAAGAATTACATTATGTCCAATAGGTCAACTAAATACCAGTTAGTGACTGACTATATTGATAATGGACATTTTACAAATTGATTAATGAGAATGGGTGGAGAGTATTAGACTGTGACTCATCCTACGGTCACATCAGGATGCAAGCCATCTTCCACTCACTGCTCACAGTGGCTGAGCCTGACCTAACGTGTCCCATATAATCACCACCTCACAGGTGGCCTCTCAAACACGTTTCAATGTCGTCCCTTCCTGGCTCACCCATCTTCAGTGTCTTGGTGTGAGTATTTCACTACCCAAGTTGAATCAGATCTTAAAACAATCCCCAAATCTCTTTTGAAAGCACATCAATCTTTCTTGATAGCACACACTGTGATGTTTATCTTTGCGGGTTTCTGTTGATTGGCCTAGTTTCTGTCTTCCCTCCAAATACGTAAGGTATATGAAGGTCTGTTTTGTCCTTCACCGCGCACTGTATCCTCAATATCCAACAGATTGATTAAGTAAGGAAATGATGGAAAATTAAGGTTCAGGGAGATGAACTAAGTATGTGATTAAGCGATAAATTATCATTTAAATCTAACTCTCCACGCAATCTGTTCGTGGAATCTCCCACTGTGTTGCCCACTCCATGCTAGGTGGGACCCTTAACTTCCAGGACCCATCACCAATTTCAAATATGAGGTCTGGCCCTGCGGCCATATGGCACAGGTTGGCACAGGACACCAAGAGGTCACAGCCACTGCAAGAGCCACTATGATGTGCAAGTATGTGGTTGGGAGATGGGAGAGAATGACAAGTGGTGCAGCTTGAACACTGGAAAGAGCGGTGAAACTGGAGACATGAGGGTGGAGAGGAGTAGCTTGCCCTGCCACCTGAGGCCATGATGAAGTCCCAGACTGTGCTGGTGCTGAAGGCTATGTATTACTCTGTGGCTACACAGTGGGAAGGGTCCTTGTCAATATCTGTGGCCCTCTTTACCACCAAGGGCCATGTGGATATCTCTGGCCTGGCTGCCACTTGGAACCACCATGTTAATACCTAAGGACCGCGTAGAGCTGGTCCCACCCCTCAATTGAGTGAGCAGGCCCTGCACCTCACCTCTGCAGCACAGCAGAGATGGCTTGAATGGTGTGGAAGCTGGTGAGTCAGCCCCAGGGTCATGAGAACTGGAGAGATGACCCCACCCCTTGCCAACTTATGCACTGAGTGAGCTAGCAGGGGCAGTGTGGAGAGCTTACCCTGCTGCTGCAGGTGCCAGAGAACTGGCAGGCTAACCAACTCAGCTACCACCCTAGCGCAAGTCCAGGGCTCTGAGTTGGCTTACCCGAACGTCTGTCCCATCTATGAACTGATGGAATGAGTGCAGGGGCCAGTCCTACAGATTCAAAACTGTAGGATCTCCATGACACAGGGCAATGGGGTATCTGAATAGAGTCCTGTGAGGATCCAGTATTGATATCATAGCAGAAGCCAGAGGCTTCAAACCAAACCAATGACTCATTGCAATGAAAAAAATTTGCAAATAAAGATGTTAGGACAAAAGGCAGTCCTGTGTAGGACACACTATGACACACTCTAGCATCCACAACAAGATTTTTTTTTCATTTGATGGGGAGGTTGCAAGAACAGAGGGCAGGAAAGAGAGAATAAGGAGATAGATACGTAGGGATGGTGTGCATGATGTAAAATTCATAAAGAATAGGTAAAGAGCTTTTTTTTTTTAAAGAGACAATGATAGCTACAAGAAACCCTCCAAACATTAAATAAAATATGAGGCCCATTTCAAAAGCAGGGACCTATCATAGAAGTAATCTACACAATTCTTTCACCTTTCTTCCATTTTCCTTCGACCTGTAATTTTATATTGGTAGCATAATATATTTAAGAAACGAACTCAACTTCAAATTATGACCATCAGTTTTGTCATTCATCTTGGCTAGCAGTACAGCTGTGAATGAGAACATTCCTTGCAGACTTACACAGCTCACACATGATAACTAGTGTGTAATGCTTGCAGCCCTTGACAAAGCCAACACGCTCAGATGCTGTTATGACACTCTCCTCTGTGCACACGTCATAGGAGCCTGGTTTGTCTTGTAGATGAGCATATGAACAAAGGGAAGTTGAAAGGACGAACAGCTGAGAGGTTTCTGGTTTTCTCTTGTCTCTGTTTCTGTGTGGATGGGGATGTGGAATGTCACAGGAGGAAGGAGGGCAGGATGGAGGGCAGGTTCTCTAGTTGTTTGGGTTCTTATGATCAATACCATACCTTCTTTTGATTTGTTTCCAATCTTTAAAGAGTTTGTTTACCACAGAGCAAAAAAGAAGACATGAAGTTAGATAGCTGGGGAGGACCCGAGAGGAGTTAGGGGATCAGAAACCATGATCAGAATATACTGAATGAAAAGATATTGTCAATTTAAAGCAAAAAGATTTTTCAGAGCTATCACCTTCTCTGACTCCTTTGACCCACTACTAACTCCTCTGATGATCATACATCACAATCAAAAACTGGCTAAACCAAGTCCCAAAGATGTCTTGGTAAATAGGATGCTGGGAGTGCAGATGAGCAACAGAGAATTTGTTTGGTTCTTTCTCCTGTTCTGCTAGCAAAAGGATGTGCAAAGAACATGCTGAAAGATGAAACTTGGTAAGCATTCCAAGACAGTATCAGAATAAACACAGAGCTCCCATGAGCCTGTGACCTGGGCAACACACGGCATGCCCATGAAGCCAGACACGTTGACGGTATTAGTCTCCTGCAGGTTACTTCTTTGAACGTGGTGATTCTACTGCCAAACTTCCACAGTAAAGAATCATGCTGCATTAAGTTAAAGATACCTGAGTTCACCATACTGTGAAGACAACAAAGGATGACAAATAGCCCGCAAGTCTCCTCAGATTCCTGTTGTAAGTGGCAAATGAGACAAGAACACACGTTGGCACACCAGGAATGAGAGATTATTTTTATTTGCAGGCACTTTTAATTGCCTTTCCATTGACTGAGCTATTAAATATTCAAATCTGAACAGGGAGCAGGTAATTTACAGCAGCTATATTTTCTCCCTCGTTTCATTATTGAAATCGTTTGAAGGTTGAATTCTGTACTAATGCAATAGCAAGTGTATTGACCAGGAAGATGTCTCCTCAGCCTCTTCTGAAGAAGGAAGGGTCATAAAGAAAGTCAGCCATCATCACCATCCTTTGTGGGTTGGCTGACTTGGCTTTTTCCTATAGTTTTTCCTGATTCTTTCCAAATTCCAAGGGCTTGCATTGTAATAAACCGTGAAAAGGAAAATGTGTCTTTTTTTACCTATCACAGCTTAGGGTTGTCATTGCCTAAGGATCCATTTAGAAGATTGGTACATAGATGCCACCAAGAAAATTAAGCATGTTTTTGTGTCCATTTGGTAGGTTCTAAGACTTATTCTCATTAAGGGCCTAGTAAGTCACACGGAAAAAGGCAACACTGGATTTACATTCACCCAGGGATGGCAGAATTTTGAGTTTTTTCCCCACGAATCTATTCCTAATTAGCTCATTAAAGCCAAAGTTACAGTAACAATAGTATCGTAGATTTTTACCAAACTAGAATTGTTAGGCTCTCTGTCCTCTTGCTTGATGTCTTTAAATTACAATAGTCAGTTTAATTGCATTTTCATGTACCGGTGTATTTTTTCTACGCAGATTCTCACATATTTTCACATTTCTGCCATGATTTATTTGAAGATTTAAAAGGCAAAACTATATTCTCCTAAGCTGTGCTACAATGAGAGTTGTCTGGTGTATACAATCTAAACAGATAAGATGTGGAAGTTCTATTTTTCGACTCAAGTGCTATGTACATAAGTGGTTAAATTAGAAGTGAGAAGGTGGAACTGCAGGTTGTCTGAGAGATGTTGTATCCTTAAATCAAAGACACTGATTTGAGTATTGGATCAAAGACTTCATCAACTCTACAGACTCATCCTTACAATGCAGTGCATATTTAGATCTCTTGGTTTATGGTTCACATCACATATGCTGTATATTATTTATTTGAGGAGGATAGAAGATGCCAAAACAAGGATGCAGCATCTTGTTTGTAATGACTTGCATTCTCTTTACTAAGATTTTTAAAACACTGCAGGGTCTAAAAGCTGTGAAAATGTCAGTTTCCACAATTAAGGAGTCCCACATTAAAAGAAATCATGTTCTCTTCTGAAAATAACCAGAACCAAATAGACCATAGGAAGTGTTAAAGCATGAAAAAGGACCTAGGGCTACCTGTGATAAGATCAAATGTAAAAATAGCATTTCTTGACATTGAGAATTTTATGTGAAGTCTTTTTTTTTTTTGAAAAAATCTTTAAATATCTTTTATGTATCATAGCAGATATGTTTCTATATAGATTATAGAATATTCTGGTAATAAGTTGGGGGGTTGTTTTGTTTTGATTGCCTGTTTTGCTTTGTTTTTCAGAATTCACTATCTGGGCAAAAGCAGTTCATACCTCATTTGTGGGAATGAGGAAATCTGAGGTTCATTTTAATATGGAAGTACCCCCATATCTGCATTTACAGCTAGAATCATAGTTAGAGTTGCCAGATGATAATAAGGCAAGCAAACAGATAAATGCATCAAAGTCCTCAAAGGAAAGGGACAGTAAATGAGCTTAACAAAGCAAAATCTTTGAAGAACCAAAGTGACTGAATATTCATGCCACACCAGATGGTTCGTGACTCAAGTCCTTTCTCTCAATTTAAAAGGTGAAAAGATGTTACCAGACTCATCCCAAGTGTATTATTCTAATTTCATCAACATGCACCTTAAGAGGGCACAGTAGAGCTAGAGAAATGGCTCAGCTGGTAAGAGTACAAGCTGGTCTTTCAGAGGTCTGGGCTTCACTTCCCAACACCCACATGGTAGCTTGCAACTGCCTGTAACTCCAGTCCCAGGAGATGTGTGACACCCTCCTCTAGCCTCCCTTGTCACTGCACAGAGTGAACACACATAAACTTAGGCAAATGCCATACACATGAAATAAAAATAAATTTTAAAAATCTCAAAAAAAAAATTAAAATCATCAAGCTAGGAATGTATTTCTTCTGGAATTTGAGATTAAATTTTTATTTGTACCTAAAGAGAGTATTTCATTCTTTTACAATTTTTGTGGATCTTCTTTGAATTTTAGACTTCCAAAATACTGTGTGACTTATTTTATGCAGTTGTAATCTTCTTACATTACCAAGTAATATTAGATAAAGAAAATACAAAAATTTATAATGAAAAGTGAAAAATACTTTCACCTTATATTTGATATTATATCACCTAAGATAATACATTATATTTGATATTATAATAAAACAAATATATTAGGAAGTTCAAAAACCAGCTACAGGTCTCTGAAATGAAGGCCCACCTAGATTTCCCAAATAGATATAGATTCTGTCCATTACCTTCTTGAAAGACTCCGTATAACTGCAAGATCCAAAGTGCCTGGTTCAAGTCTTCTATTCAACACTTAGTAAGAATATAGAATATCTGCACGCATGGCCCCATTTACAACAGGATCATACATGCGACCACAGATGGACCCCTTGAAGAATGCGAGGTCACGCCCGCTTACCCCTCTCATCTCTCCTGTTTTTGTCCCTCTAACTACTTAGCCTCTCTAAAATCCTTCCCCCTTCCTGTAAAAGAGGGGCAATAATATTATGTTCATTTGGGGCTGGACACGTTTTATAAATATGCTTTCTACCTATAAGCTTTTTTATCATAGTGCCCAACAAGTTACTTGTTATTTTGCAAAGTAGGGATTAAATTCAGTCTAATGTAAGCAATCTGCAAAAGCATAGTCTTTCTAAGTAAGGTAGGTTGAAAGTAATCCTCTTAGCCACTAATGAGGAGGTAAAGGGGCGATAGTCTCACCCTCACATCTTAAATGGAAGACAACAGTCTAGGGCAGGTCATGATATTGGGGATCGTGTCACATGATTGGGGGGGGGGGAGAAAGGGACTGAACAGGACCCACTGGTCCTCTGGCTTCACGTATTGCCAAACCGAAGTAACTCTTAAGCAGATTCAATTAAAATGTTAAAATGTCCTCAGCCGTAAAATGGTAACCAAGGGCACAACAGCTTAGCATTGAGCAGTCAGTAACAGTGGAATTTATTCTTAGCATGCTGTATGCAGATGACAGTTGTAGGCAAATCTACCATGAGAGATAGATTATGAACAGGGTCACAGGCTGTCACATACAGTCCATCCTCAAATAATCATGTTTTTTATGTTATTCTGAAGTTCAGTTGCGTCAAGTCTCCCTGAAACAGTGACGTTGCAGGTGGCCTTGTGTTTGTTAAGTTTTCTGTGTGATGTGCCCAGGTTCACATGTGAAAGTGAGAACTTCAGGAGGTAGGGATTGTGGGGCCATCATGTTCCTGTCCTGGTTTGACTTGATTATTTCAGACATAAAGGGAATAAATTCAGACATAGCAAATATAAGCAAACTCGGTGGCGATGGTGGCTCGCTGATCAACATTTTCCTCTTTTGTTCATACTGAGTGAGTCTATCTTCTATAACATTTAGTTATTATCTTATCTTTGATGGTAAAGACCACACAACTAATACAAGAAAGTGAAAACACTCACTAAATAATTCTGTATCCTTCTGTCTCCCTAAACAAATACAACTTATTTTCTTCCTAAACAGTACTTTCTGTCCTGCATGCTTCTCTTTGGGAGGGCACTAATCATAGGGATTTTTAATTTACCAGCTAAAGTTGATTAGATAAACCTTCCTTTAGATGATAAGGAAGTTTCAACAAAGGAAATAAATTACTGTTTTTTTATCTGATTATGGGAGTAAAAAAAAAAAACCATTTTGATTATCCAACACATTGCACTTAATGCCTACAATGGGACCACGACAATTCAAACAACACAAGCTTAAAAATAGCAGAGAGACGGCTCCCTGTGAACTCTTGTTTCCAGTGTTATGGATAACTTGCGCCTTGAGAACTGAGTAATGCTGAGGCACCGGGCCTGTTTTATTTTCCCGTTGCCTCACAAGATGCAGACTGTATCTTTGGCAGAACAATGGAATCATGAAATAGAAGAAGCGAATAAGACGTCCAAGTATCGCAGCCACTGCTGGCCTTCAGGGCTGTGATGCTTTCCCCCCTGTGTTTTCACACTGTGTCATATGCCCACTTTGATTGGAAAATGAACTTTACAAATCAGTTACCTGAAGACGACAGGCGACAAAAGTTACTTCTGTTGACTCTGATTTGGGGTTTGTTTTAAACTGAAAGTGTAAAGGAAATCTGAAAGAGCGTGTCATAGATACCATGAGATACCATACCTCTTAAAGGAAACTTGGTCTGGCACAGGTACGGATCCTGCCACTAATGGCACCATCTCACAAGTTACGGACTTTCTCTGATGTCACATGTTAGGTCAGCATGTGATGTTCTAGGTATATCCTCCCTTCTCGTGAACACCATTCGGATACTTTTTTTTGACCCATATCATTAATTAGAAAAGAGTTCATTAAGATTTGTATCCATCTCTAATCGATCAAATTAAGAAAACATTCATTTCCTGCGTCCTTTTAAACATGAAATTCATTGATAACCACTAAGGTGAAGGACCTACTCAGAAACTCTATAAATTCTCCATCCACAGAAGCAAGCTTAAGAGTAGTTCCACGCAGGAGGATCTCTCATTTTAGGCTAGCAATTCTTTATCATGCCACACACTCATGCCAAGCCTCCTATGATCTGTGGGACCTTTTAATAAAAAGATTTTAAAAGTGGAAGAAAAACTATTTTCACCTTTAACACATAAAGTAGTGAGTTATTTGCCGTATTAAGCGTAAGTGGTTATGAGCGATGTCGGGAAGTCAGATAGCACAGCTTTTATTGGACTCCATTTTATAGAATCAAAAGAACAAAAAATGCAAAACTAAGAGTGGCTGTCTTCCTTCTGACTTCATCCCATTAATTTGTTCATCAGGTCCCCTATCCCCAAACAGAAAAGCTTCATAAATGTATATTGACATGGCCACCGTGGGCTGACGTGGAAGGAGAATTAATCCTGTATTGTGTTGTAGTCAAGTTCTATTTAGAAGTTCCTCAGTGAGGATCAATACAGGGTCTCCAAGACACAATGGCTGGCTCCCCTTCACTCTTTCTAGACAAATGGATGCCTTTTTAGAAGTCGGCGCACGGAAAGGGGACAAAACGCTTTTTCTGGGCACAGCCAGCTCTGACTGAAACTTTAGAGAAACAAATATCTCTAGCCCCCTTTCCTTTTTTCCTTTTCCTTTTTTAGTCAACTGATCTCTCCACCATCTTGTTCAAAACTGCCTGAAATCCCTCAGGAGATGCACGTGTGAGTTTGAAGTTTTGTATGCTACCACTCTGGGGAATAATTGTATTTTATCAAAGACAAGTGTTCCTGGGCAGAATGAGTCTCTTGCTGCGGACTTGTTTAAGACATGTCACTGAGTGGAAGGCATCCCAGAATCATCACAAAGCAATGTGGTCTACTTCTTCATGAGACCCTGCTGTTGCTAGGAGCTAGAAATTACTAGGAAGCCGCTCTACAACACAGCCCTTCTATTTACTGCCTGACATCCTCATTTTTATTTGTCTAATTTCAGTTCAAATCGTGTCACCTCTTAAAGGCATTTCCCAAGGCAGAGGGACTCCTAGGGACTCCTACAATCATTTCCGTTATATTTCCTTAGTAGTTCTTCATGTTTCCTATTCGTTTACTAAGGGTCGCTAAGAACAGTGAGCCTGTTGTGAATCTGTGCCTTTCTGCTACTTGGGAGCACAGTACCATTTTTATGCCCACCTCCTGCACCAAACGCATAACAGCAAACTACAAACAAAGTAGTGAGCCTGTGGCTGCGGCATCTCCTGCAACCCGAAGGCAGAGGAGTCCAGAGATGGCAGAGGAAGAAGAAAGAGGGAAGAGACAGATACAGTGAATAGCCTTTCTTCTTTCTGTGGTAGTACATTCCCTGGGAGCCAAAACTCAAGGAGGAGAAAGGCTTTGAAAAACTACATTTAACAGAGCTTAGGTAATGTTTTAGTGAGAGATGTCAAGTCCTCCTAGAAGAAACTGCAATTGGCCTTTCCAAAGTGGGGTGACTGAATAAAAAAAAAAAATGAGTCTTCTACGGCAGGATTTGGCAAACCATGGCCCATGGGTCAAATTCTACCTATCTCTTGCTCATAGAAACAGAAGTATAGGAATAGCATAAACCATGTGGAAAGGTAGAAAAGGGTTTTTTTTTTTTTTTTTTTTACATATTTAAACTGTTAGAAAAAAAAGTCACAGGAAACTAGTTTTTAAGATATAAAATTAATTTGAAATATAGTTTAAAGTGCCCATAAATTGCACTGGGTTGTACCCACACAGGATCATATATGGTTGTGTTAGTCAGGGTTCTCTAGAGTCTCAGAACTTATGGAATGTCTCTCTATATGGAGGGATTTTTTTTGTTATGATTTAAAGTCTGTGGTACAAGTAACCCAACAGTGGGCAACTGTGAAAGGAAATTTCAAGAATCTCGTAATGGCTCAGTCCCATGAGGCTAGTTGTTTAAGCTGGTCTTTTGTAGATGTAGTGTGGCAAGCAAGTGCAAGTTGAAAAGTGAGTCTTCCTTCTTTCAATGTCCTTATGTAGGCCTCCAGCAGAAGGTGTGGCCCAGATGAAAGGTGTGTATCACCATGCCTGAATGGGGAACTTGCTTTGTCCCAGGCTGACCTTGAACTTAGAGATGGACTCACCTCAGTCTCCTGGGATTAAAGGTGTGTACCACCTTGCCTGGGCCTAAGCTTCTTATGGCCACTATGCCTCAAGATCACCATGTCAAGGTCCAGGTCAGAAACCTGTGTCTTTCAGTCTCAATATCTGGATGACAGGAATGCCCTTCATTTCTGGATTATAGTTCATTTCAGATGTAGTCAACTTGACAACCAGGAATAGCCATCCCAATGGCTTAGATAGGATGTTATACTACAACAATACAGTGGGAGAAAGTGTCCTGTGAAGCCTTAACCACTGTGCTGCCTTGCCCTGTTCAGAATGATCTGAATGAATATGCTAGGGAGAATTAAATGCTGCTGCTTGTGTCTTTTGCTACTTAGTATTTTGAGAGGCTTTGTGGGGGTTTTGTTTTGTTGTTTGTTTTGTCAACTTAACATAAACTAGTATCATCAGGGAAGATAGGGCCTCAATTGAGAAACTCCCTCCATCAGATTGGCCAGTAGCTGAGTCTTCCTGAGAAATGATTAATAAGGAAGGGGCCAGTCCACTTTGGACAACGCCACTTCTGGGTTATTGATTTTGGGTCCTGTGTGTGGTTGAAAAGTTATGGAGAGTTAATCTGTTAGCAGCTTTCCCTCCGTGGCTTCTGCTTCAGTTCCTGCCTTGAGTTCCTACCCCGACTTCGCTCAGGGATGGATTTTGTCATGGAAATATAAGATAGTGGCTTTCTAAAAAGCATTTATGATAGAACTAGAAATCCATCTAGGACATGTCTCTTAAAAAGCCAGTAGAAGATCAATTGAGGATAGGAAAAAAAAATGATGTGGTAAAGCCTGGAACAAAAACCAGTCATGAAGCATCATCCTTTAGGGTAAATATCAGAGGTGTAAATGGTATAATTAACAATTGTTTCCTAGAGAAGTGAGATCAGATAGAGAGCAAGGCTGGCAGGTACAAGTCTTGAAGGTAGAAGTTAAGAAATAACAGCTACTGATATTTAGAGGCCTGCGATAATGGTAGTTCAATTATTTGTTTCTTGTTCTAACTCCTGTTTCTGAGTGGGAAAGCTCTAGGGGGAAACAGAAGAGTCAAGTGTTCAATCTGTTATCAGCATCAAAATGCTCAGTTGATTATAAGAACTAGATATATTGTCAGAGGAGAGATAGAGAAAGGGAAAAGGAGAAAGGTATACTTAAGAGCAGTGTTTGGTTTTAGCATCTATCAGTTGATACATTTTTCTTCCTGTGCATGGCAGTTCACTAGTTTATATACACGTCGCTGTATGGATGTGTATTTCTCCTTGTAAAACCACTTACAATAGTGTGAAAGGATACACTGTTGTTCCAGACTTTAGCATCCTCTTCTTGTAATGAAACTCAACCACCACTGGTCACATAGTGTTCTTCCTAGGTTCCTGGAGTATTGACAACCCCACTCGCTTCGCCCTACAACTTGCAGGTAAAAACACTTTCATAAACCCCCATACTGGAGGCAGCATCTACTTGTCGAACAGATTTTGAGAACACTGTAGCTATTCCCACTAATGACACCCATAATGGTATTGCTATGTTCCTTCTTGTTCCGAATTTAATGCACACATCCCATCCTACATTCTCACTTTATTGCCAGAACCCTCATCGACAATCTCATAGTCTCCTCTAAGCATAATTTTTAAACTTAAATTTATAAGTAACAGCCAGTCTCTGGCGTGTTCAGCTATATCCTTTCATTACTATAATAAAAACTAACAACAAACATAACAACAAGAACAAAAGATTTCCACAACTGAAAAATGCACGGCCAACTGTGAAACTGTACTCATTTTTAAAGGCAACTGGGCTCACATGCACTCATTCACCTGCCTCTGAAATAGGACTCTAATTTATTACTGATGGCATTCTTGGTGGTTCTGTTCTGAAACAATTTGTTCTAATTAAGAGCCCCTTGCCAACACTGAGTCACCACGAAGCTTGGAAGCCCCCGAGACCGGCTTTCATTACACGTTGTGCCCATTTCACACAAGTAGAACATTTTTACAATCATTGGATCCAATTTACGTCTTTATAACATTGCTTCCCATCTAGGTGGTTGGGTTTTTTTTTGTTTTTTTTTTCCCTGCATTCTACCAAAACAGATATTTTGATTTCTTGTTCTGCACTTAGGGTGGAAATCTGGAGTCTGCCCTGAAAAAAAAAAACAAAAACAAAAACAAAAAAAAACAAAGCAACAACAACTAGTTCAACCTTCTCAGTTTATAAACTAGGAAAGCTGGATGGTTTGAAGTTGTTCAAAAACACAGGGTGAGATGACAATGAAGTTCTGTCTCACTGCTGCAGGTCAAATTCTGACAACTCTTCTCCATGGAAAGCAGTGGTGCTTAACCTTCCTAATGCTGCGACCCTTTAGTACAGTTCTTCATGTTGTGGGGGCCTCTAACCATAAAATGATTTAACTAATACTTCAAATCTGTAATTTTACTACTCTAGTGAACCATAATGTAAAAATCTGATATTCAAGCTATATAATATGGGCCCTACAGGGTTCAAGACCCACAGGTTGAGAATCTCTGATTTAAAGGAAGTGCTGGGAGAACCAACAATATAACTACCTCTGTGCTTGTGACTCAGAGCAGCTGTGGTCGCCTTCTTAAGGTCAAGCCAGTCAGTATCATAGCAATGTCTGTGGAAGGGGCTCATGAACCCCCACCTCTATCTAAGGACAATGAACAGTTGATGACTTAGGAGTGGGGTCGGGAGTCAGTTATCTTTAAGGGTGTGGCTCCTGGTCGGTTGAGAACACCCAAGTGCATGACTTCATAGCCAAAAGAAAACAGCACAGACTGAAGTTGATGGTTTTTCTGAATTAAAGGGGAATTGAAGTTGGGGTTATAGAGGGAACTGGGACAGAGCTTGGAGGAGTTGAGAGGTAGAGTTGGGATGCATATGAATATGGTCATAATACGTGTGTGCAATTGTCAAACGATTTCTAAAATACTTTTTAAATAAAGTAAATAAAATGTTCTCTTAATGTCTAATGCGGAAACTAGCAAGCTACGCAAACCGGTCTCGCCACCCACTTGTGTTTGTATGGACCAAAAGCTAAGAGTTACTTGTACATTCTCAAATATTTTCTTTACTTTAATTTTATTTGTAATTCGTTTTTTACACTCCATATTCCATTCCCTGTCCCTCCCCACCCACACCTCCTCCCCACCCTACCCCTTCTCCATGTTGATGCCCCCACTCCCACCCCACCTGACCTCTAAACTTCCTGGGGCCTCCAGTCTCTTGAGGGTTAGGTGCATCATCTCTGACTGAACACAGACCTGGAAGTCTTCTACTGTATGTGTGTTGGGGGCCTCATATCAGCTGGTGTATGCTGCCTGTTTGGTAGTCAAGTGTTTGAAAGATCTCGGGGGTCCAGATTAATTAAGACTACTGGTCCAAAAGTATAATAGTCCATAATACAATAAAATGAAATATCACACAGACACACACACACACACACACACACACACACACACACACACAATGCCTTTTGGTCTGGGCCTAAAATATTGTAACCCAAATTGAACAGAGGTGTGAGCTCTGCTGGTAGGGACAGAGCAGGAGAAAGCATCCTGAGCTCTGACTCCTGGTCCTTGCATTAAGGATGTAGATGCTAGAAGGTTACACTTCCCTAGGATGGCTGGCATCGGCTGTTCTCCCTGGGAAAGGCACTGAAGAGGGGCTGTGAAAGGCAGTGGAAGAAGGGAAGTTGTTTTTGCTCCTGTTTTGCATCTTGAAAGCTGGCACTCCAGGGACCTCTATGGCTCTAGTTTTTCCTAGGCCTTGATAATACCCAGCTTCCATTAATGAACCTTTAGCCCCAAACCTCTTATCATGCTCCCCAACCCATATCCATGGTGAGCTTTTGATGTTGATAATTGCTGATGTATCAATCTGCTCTGCAATTTTATCATCATGTGATAAAAATTCCACATGAAACCTGCCCTCTTTAAAGATTTGCAGGGATGTTTTGCTTAAAATTTGAACACAAACTTTATTTTGTAAGGTATTGTGCTTATAGAAATCTTCTTTCTGGAAAACTACGTGGTGATATGAGCCATAGAAAGGCATATGAGAATCATTGCATTGATTATGTTTATAATACAGTATTTTCTCTAGAATTTTTTAATCTTTTAATTTTCAGTTTTATTTCCATATAGTTCCCTTTTTACTTCTTTAAATCAATCTTGAGGCAAATGTTATTTCATTGATATTTTTAAGTTGGTTATATTTAAGCTTGGACATTTTGTTGTTTGGTTTTAATTTGGAGTTTTGTTGGTAATTTTCTAAACCAGATGCAATCAGAAGGCAACCATTAGAGCATTTTCACAAATAATTATGACACAATAGAATTACACAAGTAGAGACTTGAAGTTATTTAATACCCTCTTCACGTCTATCTTTCATAGCTAATAGAATGCTCAATCAATTCTTTAATCTCTTCAGAAGAGGCAAAGCAATCTACACCTTGAATGTATATAATATCTTCATTTAATCTTAGAGGATAACACTGCTTCACAATGATCAAAAAAATTCTTTACTCTCATGTAAAGATGAGCCTTCAGTTTCTCATCAAAAATAAAGTTTCTTTAAGGATACAGAGAATTCCCAAGTCAAATTGAACAATAGAATTTTAGTGTAAATATAAGTGGTCTTTGGGAACGTACATCACAGTTTGGGTCTAGGGAAATGGTCCATTGGGAAAGCATATGCCAGGCAAGCATGAGGAGCAGAGTTGGAACCCCCAGAATCTATATGGATATCTTGCATGAAAAGAGACAGAGCAGAGGCTCCCTTAAGCATGCTAGTAGGCTATACTAACTGAGCTAGTGAGCTTTTGGTTCAAATATAAGGAAAAGGATCAAAGAAGACAAGGATGTCATTTTCTGTCTTACAAATGCACAATATGTGTTCACGCATATGAAAACATGCACACACACATGCACACATGTATGCACATACATGTTCTCTACTTTAATATTTAAACAATAGTTGGTAACTATAAACATGAAACATTACATTACATTATCACATTGCATTCTTTACATTTAATTTTTTGAAGTGCCAGCAGGAGGACTCAGATAAAAAGTAGTTGTCCTAAGCTTTATAACATGAGTTCAATACCCCATGTACCACCATTATTAAATGAGACAGTCAAGTCCCACAGTTGTCCTTGGACTTGCACATATACACAGAAAAAAAAATGCGTTTTTACCAGGAAGTAAATTTCTTGTCAGTAACTAGGCCATGAGCTTCATAGATCTCTTTAGGCATAAGGAAGACAAGGCAGTTCTTCAGCTTCGATGCAAAACTTGTAAGAATGTTCTCCATGCTGGTACAACCACTCTGGAAATCAGTTTGGTGGTTCCTCAGAAAATTAGACATAGTACTACCAGAAGTTCCAGCAATACCACTCCTGGGCATATACCCAGAAGATGTTTTAACTGGTAACAAGGACACATGCTCTACTATATTCATAGCAGCCTTATTTATAATAGCCAGAAGCTGGAATAAACCCAGATGTCCCTCAACAGAGGAATGGATACAAAAAAAGTGATACATTTACACAATGGAGTACAACTAAGCAATTAAAAACAATGAATTTATGAAATTCTTAGACAAATGGATGGATCTGGAAGATATCATCATAAGTGAGGTAACCCAATCACAAAAGAACAGACATGATATGCACTCACTTATAAGTGTGGATATTATTAGCCCAGAAGCTCAGAATACCCAAGATACAATTTGCAAAACACATGGAAATCAAAAGTTTCTTAGAAGTGGGAACAAAATACCTATGGAAGGAGTTACAGAAGTTCAGAGCAGAGACTGAAGTATTCACCATCCAGAGACTGCCCCACCTGGAGATCCATCCCCAAAACAACCTCCAAACCCAGACACTATTGCAGATGCCAACAAGAGCTAGCTGACAGGAGCCTGATAAAGCTGTTTCCTGAAAGACTCTGCCAGTGCCTGACAAATACAGAAGTGGATGCTCACAGCCAACCATTGGATGGAGCACAGGATCCCCAATGAAGAAGCTTGAGAAAATACCCAAGGAGCTGAAGGGGTTTGCAGTCCCATAGGAGGAACAACAATATGAACCAACCAGTACCCCCAGAGCTTCCTGGGACTAAACCACCAATCAAAGAAAACACTTGGTGGGACTCATGACTCTAGCAGCATATGTAGCTGAGGATGTCCTAGTCGGTCATCAATGGGAGGAGGTCCTGTGAATGTTCTATGCCACAGTATAGAGGAATGCCAGAGCCAGGAAGTGGGAGTGGATGGGTTGGGGAGCAAGGGGAGGGAGAAGGGGATAGGGGATTTTTGGAGGGGAAACTAGGAAAGGGGAGAACATTTGAAATGTAAATAAAGAAAATACCTAATAAAAAGAAGAAGAAGAAGAATGTTCTCCGTGGTGGATAGCCCCAACCTGGACCTATACTTCAGAGAAGGAGTTGAGAACAGGGGTGGAGATGAGGAGGTGATGGAATAGGGTTAAATTGTTAGAGCTGTCATAAGGGACATGGCTTGGAGTTGTACTGTCATCTGAGATACCTCAGTGGCCACAAAAAATGATTAACTATCTGCCACACTCCTATCTCTCAGTCAGTTCTGTGAGAATTACAAAGCTGACAATATGCAAAATTATCAGGACTTTCTGGGAATAATTAGAAATCAGAGATGTGTTAGGTCGTGACTGGATAATCCATAAGCAATTTGAAAAGCACAGTTGAAAATAAAATAGGTAAACACTTAATCACAACTTGAAGGTGTCATGAGGCCTCTAGTAGATAATAGGTTTTAGACTATTCAAATTCAAGTGAGATTTTAAAAAGAAAAGAAAAGAAAACATTCCCAATAAAACTGCTCCATTACTGGCTTTTAAGCTAGCTGACTGGCATCCGGAAAGTGATGAAAGCCTACATCCAGGGGCAAGTTCCTCTTCCATCACAGCAGAGGGCCTGAGGGACCTCTGGAAGGACTATTCCCAATGAACTACCCCCATGGTTTCCGCAAGTCATGGAGCAATACTGCAAAAAACCAGGAGCATTTGCACTTTGAGGAAAAGCATTCAGGGAAGGATAAAAAGGATGGAACCCTGTGCAGAGACTGGATGTTATCTGGTAGAGGAAAGAAGATTGAAGCCACAGCAGCAGGGACCTGAAGGGAGCCACTGTGTGAGAGCAGCCCATCAGGACTGCGCAGGAAACTTCCCAGAATAGAAGAACACAAATAGGCCTCCTCTGGAAGCTGTTGCTGTCAGCCTGAAGCCAAATGGCCATATTTGCGGGAACCTTGATCTGCTTGCTGGGATAATTTTATTTCGTCGAAAGACAAGCTCCATCTCCTCTAATGCACTCCCCAGGTAAAACCAGAGTGGAGCCAGCTTGGCAAAGTAAGTACCCTACAATGGTCTTTGCAAAGGATTGCTGGTGCTCCGGGACTTGGATCCGTCTAAGATCAGCAGCAGAGGCAGGACAGGGAGAAAGGGAAAGTCGCCCCCCTTCCAAGGATGGCGTGTGAGATGATGATAACAGCCACTGGCTGGGCATCTGAGCTCACAAAATTCTCCAAACCACTTCAAGGCATTTAACAATGCCGGCCATAGTCACATGACAGTAAAAGGCATGCAGGAAGTGGGGAAATGTCAGGTTGCTACACCTTCATCTTGTTTAAAGTCACTAGATTGCAAGCACTTCCTCTGGGCATAAGAAAGAAGATACATTGATAATATTGAACCACGTTGTGTGACCATCTCATAAGGTGCCAGAGAGGAACAGAAAAAAATAATGAGCTGCTCTGGTCCTGGACGTGAGAAAGAGGGCAAGAGAGAAGGATCTCTCCTTGGTGTCTCCCGTGTTTCTTATTTGCCACCAGACATCATCTTGACAGATTTATTTAAGCAATAAACAGTTATTGAGCTCTAACTATTTGCTCAACAACACACAAGGTCTGTGCTAAAGTTCACTTGATACTGATGACATGATCCTTGACCTGTTCGACCTCATGGTTTAGCAAGAAAGCGCAAACCTCTAAAAAGAAAAACCAATTACATTTTATTAGTAGCATGGTATAACAGAGAAAGAGAAGTCTCACTGGTCCCCCAGATAAATGTTCTTCAAATGAGAACTGACATTTGGGCTCTGTCCATTTGAATTGCAGTTTTCTCCAAAAGATGTATGCAGTAGGAATGCAAAGAAACTTGTTCTAAAAAGAACAAAGTTGCAGAGTTATATTTATATAGGCAGGTCCAACCTGCAGCCCAACATCTCCATTTGCTCCTGGACAGCTATGAGTTCAGATCAACATAAAATTATAAAGTTACTCAAAACCTTGAGGTTTTTTTTTATAACTAAATTGCATAGTTATTGAGCAAGAAGTTTGAATATGATAATATGCAACATAGCGTCAAAAGGTTAGGCACACCCAGTGCTAGAATGATGGAAGTAATACTATGTTCAAGTAACAAAAACGGTTCTGTGTTGATTGTAACACATCAGATGTGTGGATGAGCAGCTGAGGGAGAACCAAGGGTCCATTTGTGAAATCCTATGAGAATCTGAATCATAATAAAGAACTTGATTTCTTTCTTCCCTGTGATGGAGACTAAGGTTTTCTGCCCAAGAAAGGGATAATCAGGGTAAAGCGAACTGCTGCGATAGAGATGAGGTAGAAGAGCAGAAAGTATCTTATACTGTCCTAAGGCTGAGGAAACCATTCCTGTTGAAGATGGACAGTATTCTTTGATTTGAATGTATGCCCCCCCCAATAATCAATTGTACATTTACTGTCATAACTTTTAAAAAATGATGAAAATCTACTTGAAAATAAGAAAACATTCTTCAGACAGGACTATGCCGTCTCTTTACTGTTGGCATTCGTTCAGGCAATAAATATTTTATTAGGTCATGACGTTGCCACCATCTGTTCCATTTGTGAATTTAAATCCTTCCTTTTGTGATATGAAATGTGGAATTCAAGTAGAAAAATAAGAGGCAATAGAATGTGTCGTTAAAAAGCCAGAGTCCAAGGAAACCCAGTGAGTAATTCTGAATAGCAAACCCTTTTTGGTGAGAATGCTCAGCCCATGGGCTGAAGGCATGCTAACTCTTTCATCTTCCTTCCCCATTTCTATACACATCCTGTCCTTAAAAGTCCCTCATTTGCACTCCAGAGTCCTAGTAAAGAGCTTCTTGTTTAAAATTGGGCGTTAGTGATAGCTCACAGTGTCACTGTAGAAGATGACTTATCTTTTTAGAAGAAGCAAAATATTGTCAGAATTAGTTCACATCCTTGAAATTGGGTAATCTGTGAAAATGGTGGAATTTTTGTGTGTGTGTGCCGTTCAACTATTTCCAGAGTAATAAGATGCCCAAATATATCCTAAATGTTGAGCATATGTAGGCAAAGATAAGGGATCTGTGCAGGCAATTTACTGGAAATACTTCTTTGCATCTCAGCTTGAGAAGACCAGAAAAGACCTGGTTTGTTTCCAAACTTTCGTTTAGGTTTTTATGCCCCCTAGTGGGCAGTTAGTATTAATGCAGTTGCAAAATCATGTAGCTCATTTGGCAGCCTTTCTTTCTGGTCAATTGAATTCAGACTCTGTAATCAATAATATATGACATTGAGATTCCCTTAATGGTTACTGTCTTAGTCAGGGTTTCTATTCCTGCACAAACATGACCAAGAAGCAGTTGGGGAGGAAAGGGTTTATCCCACGTACATTTTCCACATTGCTGTTAATCACCAAAGGAAGTCAGGACTGGAACTCAAGCAGGTCAGAAAGCAGGAGCTGATGTAGAAGCCATGGAGAGATGTTCTTTACTGGCTTGCTTCGCCTGGCTTGCTCAGCTTGCTCTCCCAAGACTACCAGCCCAGGGATGGTCCCACCCACAAGGGGCCTTCCCCCTTGATCACTAATTGAGAAAATTCCTTACAGCTGGATCTCATGTAGGAATTTCCTCAACTGAAGCTCCTTTCTCTGTGATAACTCCAGCTGTGTCAAGTTGACACAAACTATCCAGTACAATTAACCCCTTGTCAACTTGATGCACAAACATATCACTAGTAAGCCTCAACACTTAGTTCTTATTCACCCCCAAGATCTTAAATAACTTTAAAAGTTCCAGTCTTTGCAAATTCTTAAAATTTCAATCTCTCTTAAAATCCAAAGTCTTTACAATTAAAAGTCTCTTAAACTGTGGGTTCCACTAAAATACTTCCTTCAAGAGGGAAAACCATCAGGGCACAGTCACAATCAAAAGCAAAATCAAACTCTAACCGTCCAATGTCTGGGATCCAACTCATGATCTTCTGGGCTCCTCCAAGGGCTTGGGTCACTTCTCTAGCCATGCCCTTTGTAGCACACACCTCGTCTTCTAGGATCCAGATGCCTGTACTCCACTGCTACTGCTGTTATTGGTGGTCATCTCACGGTACTGGCATTTCCAAAACACTGCATGACATATTCAGTCCTGGGCCATCAGTTGCAACTGAGGCTGCACCTTCACCAATGGCCTTCCATGGCCTCTCACAGTGCGGAGCCTCAGCTGCTCTGCATGACCCCTTCATGCCTTCAAACCCAGTACNACCTGGGTGACTCTTACACATTACCAAGTCCTGCTGCAGCACAAGGTACAACCTTGGATATCTCTGGAACACAGCTTCTGTGCTCTCAAAAAAAAGAAACACTTTCCAGAAGATGTCACCTCAATGATGCTGGTCTCTTCTTAATCACCGCTAATTTCTTAGCTCCAGCTAACCAGCATCAATAGTCCCAGTAATGCAAAGGTTTTGCTTTAGTAGTTCTGGTATCTTGTTAATCACAGCTGATTCTTCAGCCCCAGCTAACCAGAACCACAGAATCTTCAC
>NC_034591.1:41780567-41807317 GCF_900095145.1 Mus pahari
GGGCCTTTCCCCCTTGATCACTAATTGAGAAAATACCTTACAGCTGGATCTCATATAGGCATTTCCTCAACTGAAGCTCCTTTCTCTGTGATAACTCCAGATGTTTCAAGTTGACACAAAACTAGCCAGTACAGTTACAATAATGTTTTAAATATTATTGAGCCATAATAGTAACTTAGCCAGAAGACCTCAAGCTATGAAAGAGAATCTTCCATTTAAATGGTTTTCTTTTGTTTGGCTGTTCAACTCTCACAGACTCCGTTATAGAGTGGTTGTCCAGCATGAGTGAGAATTTTCTTCTTCTCAAATCAAATGAGAAGGTCTCAGGAAAGGGAAAAATGATGTGAAGAAGCCGAACTTTATTCCAGACAATTCACCATAGAGGGTCTACATTACCCCACTGAACTTTATTCATGAATTCCCTGAGTGTCTATTTTCTTTCACTAAAGACTGCTAGTTGTGAAAGAGAATCTTCTAGTTTCCCCTTTGATGTCATAGAGGCTGAATGTGTTAGTTTTCTGAACAATAAAAAGATTCTAAAATATATTTTTAAAGACTAATAGTTCATAAATTGGCTGAAACAAAAGATAGCACACAATTCTTGAAATAATGTATGTGAAGCTCTCAAACTATGTAAGAGAAGATGATTGGCTCTTTGGACAAAATAGGCAAGAACAAAGTCATTGCTGCTCTTAGGCAAACACTGATTTCAAAATGTCAAAGAGCAATCTTACCACTGTGAAATTAATACCAGGGCCCCTCTGGCAAACAAGGTCTGTCCCACAAGCAGGTGTTATATGGCAACACTTTAAAAAGTCATTTGCTATTTGCAAACATAGCAGCCACTATAAAAACTATCCATCAAACTGTGATCCTTCTAGATTGCAAGCTGATGGCAGAAAATCCATGAATAACATGAGCCACTGAGACCCTAAGGGATGGAAATATTAGTTAATAAGTAATCCAGTTTCCGGGTCAGAAGAAATTGTTTCTTATACCTCTTGAATTGGCACTCAAGCCAAAAGAAAAAAAGAAATAAAGAAAACACTCAGATACAAAATCATAATCAATCACACACACATTTGGGGGGGTACTTTCACCAGGATATTACACATATTATGTACTTTCATCTCATTTCTAAAGAAAACAATCCATCCTTCAAACATGCCTCCAGGAATTGATTTGTGCCCAGATGAAGTTGTTTGTATTTTAATTAGTTTAGTGGTTGATACACAGTAATGGACCCAGCATCTGGATTCCTCAGCAGACATGACGGTTTTGGACTTCACTACATCTACACGGGCTCCAGTCATTCTACTTCTCATACCTGGAAACTTGTGACTTTCCATCACAGAACAGCAAAGGAGTGGGCATGAGGTTGAACACTGCATTCATCCTAATATCAACACTTTCTTCCTTTGGAATGAAAAATCCCTTCTGTGTGCATCACTCCTGTCTCCTTTCTCAGTGTTCATGGAAAACAGTTTTGTAAGCCATGATGGTCCTAGGGATATTGCCCATGACACATTTATTGTGTGAATGTGTATATATATATATATATATATATATATATATATATATATATATATATATATATATATATATTCTTAATATTAGATAAGCAGGAAAAACAAAAACCATACGAATAAAACTAGAAGTCTACCAATGGAGAGTTCAAAACTATGTAAAAACTTTGAACTTTTGCGATCTCTCAGTTGTTAATTTTTTTGTAAAGAAAAGTCAAATGGTGAAATTAAATGGCTATAGATAAAATTTTATTTATAATATGTTATGTGTAAAAATTACCAACACTTTCTAGCCTATAAAAACACCAAAAATGGTAAGATTAGTAGACTAACAAATGGATGATTGATTCATGCATATGTATATACAGACATATATTCATACATAGATAAATGGGAAATAAATATATACAGATTCACTTGAGTTCTTTGCTTGTACCATTTGGACCCTTGAATATGTAAGGGAGATGAATGAATCCAGGGACTTTACCCATAGTTGAAACTGAAGTCTTTGGTAACCAGAATTTAAATATGTCGGATTGTGGCATATGTGGCTGCATGTGCTAGGCAAAGTGCTCCTGACATATGCAGAACCAAGGTTATAGTGAAGCAATTGGATGCGACTTGAATGAATGCAGCTAGAAACGCTTCTAACTTGTTACCAGCTTGCTTTTGAATCAGTGTTTATACTGAAATGTTCAGAATTTTTTTTTTACTGAACACCACATTCAGTTACACAGCCCCACATGTAGTCTTAAATTTTTATAACCCCCAGAGCCTGTTATATAGCCACATATGTGATCACATCACGTGGTTTGAAAAGTTGGGCAATAAGCAATGCAGTATGGACATTCTGTTGGAGGAATTTGAACTATGGAGGATTACCTGGACTGCTGGTCACCCACAAACACTAAGAATGAGTTACTGGAGAATCAAAGCACTAAACAGAGTCCCAATGGGGCCCTCAAATGCACTAGGGTCAGTATCCAGTCTGTCACTATCACTGGCCCATCCTTAGCCCGTTTCTCTGCAATTCTCATCTTTCATGCAAAATGTTTTCCACAAGATCCATGTTAATAAGGGGGATCATTTCCCATTCTCTCCCAGGAATAAACACTTAGACCTCTAGTATTAAATAAGAGAAAATGCATGCACTCTCCTAATATACAGCAAGAGGCTGCTTCATGCTAGGAAGACATAAAGTCCAACAGCTCCCTCTCTGATGACTTTATTTTATGAGGAATGAAAAATAAAGAGAAAATGTCAGACTGGAGACACACACAGTTCAGTGAAGACACCAGCTGACTAGCATGGGAAATGTCCTTGGTTCCATCCCAGGTACCACAGACAAGGCTGAAAACATAAATACTATGTCATCTGTGGATAAGAAGTATGAAAGTTATCAAATGAGAAGTTGCTGTGGAACATAGAGAATGGAACAGGAATTCTGTGGACAAGGTGGATAGGAAAGAGCTTTTGGAATGAAGACATTGAATTGCCACCTAGTGAATGATCTGGGGCTGCACGCAAAGCAGAGAGCTAAAGGGCCAGTGTGTCCACGGGACAAGGAGGGTGGCGGCGGCTGGGATAAAGTAGACAGGAACTAGGCGGTCATTGTTTTACCATAATCTGGAGACAAAGAGGCTGCGTTTCAATTTGCTTTAGTGTTCAACTGCATTAGATAGCTGAGATAAAGTTCCAAACGGCTGGCATCTGTTTTAAAAGCACGGCTCTATTCCATGCATTGTAGTGAGGTGACTGTGGAAAGTGTAGATCAGTTCCTCTGTCCATTGGTAAACGGTCAAGTAGAAGGTGAGTAAAGAGACCTAAATGGGTTTCTAAATGTCTTAGGCACAAGTGAAAAGAGTAAGATGTGGCTCTAATAGTGGCAGGTTCAATCCATATTAGAAGAAGAAATCTAGTGGGATCAGGATGGGGAAGTTCTGCTTAACTATAGAAGGCAAACTATGAAAACTGATTTGAGAACTGGCAAAGGACGTGGGGAACAGAAGAGTTCCGTGCTGTCTAGTTTAAGACTTCATGGGCTCATAGGCATCCGTATTTAAAAATAATAAGTCCAGGCTACTGAGGGTAGGAGTCTCCTGTATGAAAAAGTCATCCGGTGAGGTTATGAGAGTAAATTGGGGTATCTTTTACCTAAAACCAGTCTTAAGATGTGGGATTAATTGAAATAACACAAGGACAGGTCTATATGAAGAAGACAAGAAGATTTCAAACTGAGGTATAAATTATACCAAACTTTAGGAGTCAGACAAAGGGAAAGAAGCCAGAAAAGAGGAAAAAGTGGGACCGAGTGAGGTAAGACAGTGATGAACACTCAAGCAAAGGGCAAAGTGTTTTTGAGAACAGCCAGCGTCTCACACGCAAGCACCAGACTGGGTAAGGTTGTCATGAGAAATGGCCATCGGTTGTCACAAGTGAAGGTTAATGGGAAACCTGCAAGGCTTGTTTTTTTAAAATGACTGGGGCTGATGAAAACCCAGTGGTGTGATGCCCTACTTTTCCTGTTTAAATTTCACCCCCCGTCCAATGCTGAAAAATTAAGTGGAAAAGTGTGCTATCCAGACTATAAATTCCAGCACGCAAATATTGACTATTAAATAAATGTTAGAAAAAAACCTATGCCACATGATATAAAAGGGAAATTGAAGAGCTTTCATGACATCATTGGACTTTAAATATGTTCTAATCTGAGAGGTTTCTAAATGTATCATCCTTTTCTACAAGGTTGAAAGGTATTTTTGTGAGTTTGTATTCACAATTTCCCACTTACTAGTTTGACACCTTGCATATTTTAGTCATGAACTAGAAATGGAAGTATTTCCCAAGTATCATTTGACCTAAAGCAAAAAGAAAAAAAAAAAAAAAAAAGAAGAACTAATTATACCAGGAAGAAGTGTGACTTATGGCAATTCTTTTTCCTCTCACCCAGGTATGGCGACATGGTACCAAAAACCATCGCAGGGAAGATTTTTGGGTCCATCTGCTCACTGAGCGGAGTCTTGGTCATTGCACTCCCCGTGCCTGTGATCGTGTCTAACTTCAGTCGGATCTACCACCAAAACCAACGAGCAGACAAACGAAGGGCACAAAAGGTAGGTGCTGAACTCTGTGACAGCAAGCGTTACCATCTACCACTTTTTATAATAAGCTACAAAATCCTTGCCACTCATTCAATACTGGACTAATGATGAAAAGACTGTAGCATCTCAGCATCTTAAAACAAGGGATTGGGTTTTAGCCGGTGAGAAAGGATGCTGATCATGATCATGCTACTGGTCCATTACCGGTCTAGACATGGAGAGTCCCTGCGAGTTGCACCTCTCCAGTCACAGACTGGATGACTTGTACTCTGTCTCACACAGCCTCTCTTGAAGTGACCCAAGACTCTGGCACCTGTGCTGCATTAGCCAAAGATGGTCACACAGGCCCAGTTAGATTAACCACGGGCAGGGAATGTCCACAATGAGATCAGAGGTAGAAAGCAAGAAGAAATTGTGAAGAGTGCTAATAACCATTTATTCATACATATATGCTTAAGAGTTATTATTAAAGTCCTATTTTGAGATCTGATTCATTTAGTTCTTATTCCTTAGAAATCAGGCTGCTTCCAGTCAAAAGGGGAGGGGGCTGCTAACAAGAACCAAGAGGTGTATCTCAGCTATTTTGCTCAAGTCAGAGAGGAAGTAGGAAAATCCTGAGCATTTGGACTTAGGTTGTGGAGGGAGTTTGTTTTTGTTCCTGTTTTTGTTTTTTACCTAGCCCAGTAGTTTCCTGTGTCTCTGCACTTTGTGTCAATTACTTAATCCCACCATATACTTATGTGTAAAATGGAGAAATAATAAGATTATGATAATATGCAAAAGTATATAAATCTGTAAGCTTATAAATCTGTTGACTTATAATGACATTAGCAACATTTACTAATTCCTGATGACTTATTTTAGACAAGGCAATGGTATAAGGTCCAAGAAAATGATTTATACAGTCTTTGCCAAACTCTAGGATTTGGTTGCCATCATTCTTGCCAATAAATGGGTGGGAATCCTAAAGTTTCCAGCAATCAAGCCATCCTAAGACCATGTTAACTAATAAGATCAAGAGCAAGGATTCAGTGTAAGCCAGTCTGAGTGGGGGAGGGGTAGAACTCAGTTATTTGTGTTCTGTGTCCAATAAGAACATCTGGTGTGTACCTTGGTGTCCTTTGTTAGCCCCCTTCTATTGGAGCCCTCTAGAGACTTACTGAGAAGATAGCACGCAAATCCGCATTAGAATCTAATTTTAATAAAACACTTAACAGTGGTGTTGCCTGCTTCTCTGACAAACTGGATGAGTGTGAGTTCACGTGCCTTCCTCATTCTGATAGTCACCTTGATAGTCAGGGCCCTTTGCTTAGAAATCACTGTGGAAATCTTTCTTGATGCTTCCTCTGTATTTACAGAGCGCTGCATTTCCAGTATGTTTCATGCCCATTGAATATTTCTCCTTTCCAGAAAGCATTCTTCTTTTTTGTAAATGCCAAAACTCCACTCATGGCTATGTTTCACTGGGTGTACAGACTAGATAATTCCATGCATCTGCAAGACATCATAAGCAACTTACTGGAGTTCACTACTAGCCTTGTGGCTGGTCCCATCATGGAGTTTAAACACGGTTGTCATCACATGTAGAACCAATAAAGTAGAAACCCTTATATGGTTGGTAGCCCTTGGATAATTTCAGTGATTCCATATAAGTACAGGCATGTTCCACAGAGATTTCCTCTATGATCAATGTCAGAGAGCTTTTTGCTCCAGCTTGTTCAGCTTTGGACTGCTTGCTTTAAGGAAACCCCCATTGGTGAACAATCATCTAGGTTCAAATTACTATCCATAGCAGTAATAAATATTTTAGACATTTACGCATATTATTAATAATCTAATAGTCTAGAAATGTTCAGAAAGAGGATGTAGGAAAGGAAGAAAGGAAGAAGACAGGCAGGCACGCTCTGTCATTCGCTTCTCTTGCAGGATGCATTTGGACAAGCAGAGCTGTAAGGACTGATTTCAGGCTCCTTGATAAGGGACCTTTCATGTGGCTCTGGCAACACATGGCACTCAGAGACACTGACTGAAATAGCAGTTATCCTCCAAGAAGATTAACTCCTACGTTTACCTGTCGCCATTCTATGCCTTTTGTTGGTGTAAGAACTACTTACAGAAAAACAGTCTGAAGCACAAATATGATTTTTATTAGATATTTTCTTTATTTACATTTCAAATGCTAGCCCCTTTCCTGGTTTTTCCCTCTGAAAATCCCCTATCCCCTCCTCCTCCCCCTGTTCACCAAGCCACCCATTCATTCCTGCTTCCCTGCCCTGGCATTCCCCTACACTGGGGCATAGAACCTTCTTAGGACCAAATGCCTCTCCTCCCATTGATGACCAACTAGGCCATCCTCTTCTACATATGCAGCTGGAGCCATAGGTCCCTCCATGTGTACTCTTTGGTTGGTGGTTTAGTCCCTGGGAGCTCTGTGGGTACTGGTTAGTTCATATTGTTGTTCCTTCTGTGGGGATTCAAGCTCCTTCAGCTCCTTTGGTCATTTCTCTAGCTCCTCCTGTGTCCTTATTACTTTTGGAAAATCTTTAGAAAATGGGAATTTCTTAAAAGCCAGCAGCCTAAATCTGCAACAAGCTAAATGAAAGCACATAAGTGTGCTCTCTGCAGAGTCTGCCCTGTACCTTCATGGGCTCACTGGTACTCACTCACAGGTTACCTTGTGAGCATTCATATTTGATGTACAAGATGCTGCACATTGCTAACAAACATGTTGAAACTCCCTGATGGGATGAGCTACAAATCTATAAAAGTGCTTAGAAGCATTTGTGCCTAGATAAACTTGAAATCCAAAATTAAGTAGATGTGATGTTATAAAGTACAATAATTGAAAAGTGGACTTCATGTATGATTTTTTATTTTCAAATTATATTTATATCCTAAAGGTCTACCATGTCATACTGAGTTGTATATGTGACTATTAAAGAAATTGACTTAATAAAGCTAGATAAAATAACCTAATATAATTTTTCAATAAACATCCTATGATCAATAAACTGAGCATAATCACAAGAACAAAATGTATAGTAAAAAAAATACATTATCACATAGTTTTTCCAACTTTCTAGGACATTAAAATTAAAACAGACTAAACTTCCATTATACTAAGATGATTTGTATTAATCTGGGTCTGGAGACTGAATGATTCAGTAGGTATCACAGTTACTAAAAAAGACAACCAATAATTCAACCACGCAAGCAGTCTTTCAGTAAAAATTCAATAAAAAACAACACTTAAATGGACCAAGTAAAATAATATTATGAAGTAGTTATTTTCTGTACTTAGGTCTGTAGCTGACTCCAGCCTAAAGCAAGGGGGAAAACATACATTGTGTGTAAGAGATTTCCTGTCGGTACTGTCAAGGGATTGCCCTTCTTGACTCTTCCATACACCAAGCCCTCTTTCTGCTTGTCCTACATATCTACATCTTTAAAGCAAATGCACCATTGACTCCACTCTTCTCAAGCCTTTACTTAAGACTTGGGACTGAAGACAGGCATAAAATGTGACATCTCACCTACTGCAACTACTGGCCGTTGCATCTTACTAGACTCATTTTGCATCCAGACATTCAAGGATCATTTATTGACTAGATTTTATTTGCCAGAAGTAAATCTTAATGGGTAGAAGGCCAGATCATAAGGGTGATATTTTGAAACAGGGGGCTACTCTGTTTTAATAAATGAATAAGACTACATAGTCATCTGCCTATGCAATGCTAACTTGACCGTACCACGTAACAAAGATAAGTATAACTTAATAAAACCAAAGCAACTGCCTTCATCCAGGGTTTCTAGAATGCCATGGATGATTTTAATATGACATCATAATCATAATCACTTGAAGGCTATGTCATTATTTCAGTTTTACAGAGGCTTTGTTTGTGATCACAGATCTCTTGGTTAAATCCCAAGACCAGAAAACTTTAGCATTTTTTAAATATATATGTATTTACACACAATATATACAAATATTTCAACATATTAAATGAGTGTGTTTATATGCATACATATGTATATATTATAAGTTTATACTTTAATTTCCATATATATTAGAATGCTAATATACACTATATATTATATATATACATATTTCTCTTATGGCCACTTACATGTTTCAGTACTTGTCTCTCTTAGCTGTGAGTCCTTTTGTTGACTGTTTATTTCACTCATCCACTTTACTGAGCGAAATCCCAGCCCTGTACCTGCCAATGCTGCCCTCCAGGGATTACCCACACTTCAGAGCTGGGCACAGCACTCAGTCTCAGACACTGTCTTCCACTTTCTTGGGTTGCTCTGGCTTGTTTCATTTCTAGGGCAGCTATTTTCCTTAGCAAATGGAAACAATCCAACAAACTCCTTCAGACCTTCAAAACTGACAAAGCTTCGTCTCCTGCATCCACATGGACCATTTGAGCATTAAATGAATGAAACAGCCTGCAGTGTAGTGTCTGGAACACATGGTTTAGGCAGGGAGTATGGGGGCCAATATTTAAGCAGTGATGAATTATCTCAGTTTAGGAAGAAGAGAGACATTCTCAAGATCCCTAGGTTGCCTAGGATACTTTCATTTCTCTAAAGTATTGAAAATATTTCTTGATTCAGTAACACTATGGTTCAAAACATTTACTAAAACCTCATCCTAATTTGCATTCTCACTACTGGCATTTTGCCACTGCAAGAAGCTGCTATTTTCTACAAGATACAAGCAAGGGACCGAAAGGACTATTCTCTCTTAACCTCTCATTACACAGCAAGTATCGCCACGGCTGTCACACTGAGTAAGGTCATAAGAAAAGTGAGTTTCTGAAGTAACTTTGTAAAATAATCTCCTTCAATTACCTGCTGGAACCAAAGCTATAATCACAGATGGTAAAGGCTAGATTTCAACAGGTATTTGATATGGCACTCCACAGGATGAGCTAAGCCAATTAACTCACGGTGTTACAGCAAACTGAAAGAAAAGTCATGGCTGAAATTAAGACAGGTGGACGGGTGCTTCTTTTGCTAATACAGTACAGGGTTTAACAAAAATGGCTGCTCTGCCTTTAAAACAATTATTTTACAAATTAGAACTCTATATGTATTACAAGTTGCTACCATGTATAGACTTCCTATTATGTGATGAAAGATAGGTCACTGTCCTGTTCTGGATAGACAGTGATTTTGGTTGTGGCTTATGGCTCAAAGAAAGAAATCAGTATTACTCAATATTGCTGCCTAATGCTGAGAGAATGACATGGGAGAGAGAAGTAACTATGACATGGGAAATGTAATAGACAAGGTAGTGGGGAGTGGAAGGAGATGGGGGGGNGGGCGGGAGGGGAAAGGAACAAAAATCCAAAGGATGGACAGGGAGGGGTGTGAAACAGCCAAAGAGCAAGAGAGAGAAGGTGGCCCAAATAAGGCAATGAGTGTTTGAGGCACTTAAAGGATTGGAAGCACAATAAGCACTTTCTGGAAATCAATAGGTAAATTGCTTGTTTGTAAAAGATTAAGGCCATTCTAGGTAATTTCCCAACATGCTTGTCATTGCTGTTGTTTTGTTGAGTCTGGACTGAAATGCTAGCACTGCCTGAAGCTTGGGAAGATAAAAGTCTCTTTCCTACCATCCAACTTAATTCTCCAGCGCTGGCTCAATATGTTCAGTGATCTCAGCATTTCACTGACAACGGAAGTGAAATCTGTCGATTGTCCACATTAAACACAAAGGATCTTGATACAGTACATGATTTTTTTTAAATGGAATCGACACGCAGAAAAGCATAAGCTTGGGGGTGAAGAAAGAAAGATTAGACCCGAAGCCATGATGATAAATGACATTCTAGTGCACGAGACTGTTCAGCACTGCTCTCCGAGAAGTAGATGTGAAGGGAAATTTTCATAAAACCTACATACACACATACCCTTTGATGCAAAAATAAGTCTACTTCCAAAGGCTACTTTAAAGTTCTGACTGGTGACATATCCCTGTGATCCCATCACGTAACAAATGGCTATAGGAGGCTAAGGAAGACAGTGACAGCCATAGGCCAGCTTCAGCTGTTTAGTATATTTGGGTCCAACCTAGGTTACATAAGAGCCTGCCCCAAAGCAGCAACAAATAAGAGTTAATTGTGGTGAACTATGATGTAACCCCAGCTTTATAGGAGCCTGAAGCAAGATCACTAGTTTAAGGCTAACTTACTCTACTTAACAAAACCCTTTCTCAAAAGCATTAAAACAGTGACTGAAAAGATGGATCAGCAGTTAGTGCTTGCTGTTCTTCCACAGGACTGGAGTTCAATTCCTACCATTCCAACCAAGTGGCTCAAAACCACCTGGAATTTCAGCTCCAGTGAATTCGACATAATTAGATTATTTCGCTCCTCCTCTTTCCTCCTTCCAACTCCTTCCATGTGCCCTCCCTCCAACCTCTCAGTCAAACAAACCCCCTAAATGTCCCGTGTTCCCTGTCAAATTTCAAAGCAGAAAAGCCTGGGGATGTAAATCAGCAGTAGAGAATCAGCCCCACATGCAGAAAACCTCATGGCTTCAATCCTCAGTACTTAAGAAAATCAATGAATCAATAGTTGACTAAAAAAACCATGCTTCCTTTGTACAGTGGCATATCACATAGCCATATAATTTGTTGTAGTCTCTGCATGGGCTCTTGGATAATGCTCCCAGATGTAGACATTAAATAAACTGAAGAAGAATGTGAGCTGTGTTCATCCAGCTGTATTATGATATGTGTGTGCACATCTCGGGCTTCTGACAAGAGATGGAGCAGCCACTGGCTACATAGCATATGCCAGAGCATGGGCCAGAGTACTTTCCTTGTGTGTGTCTTTGTAACATTAGTATTATTTTTCATAGGCACGCATTCCCTTTCTATTTTTAGAATGGAATTTTTTTTCATTTTTATTTTTATTGTTTTTTTTTTTTTTTTTAGATTTTACACTAAAGAGTATTCTGGAACTTGAGCCTCAAGGTAGCATGGATATGATTTTCTCATAAAGGGAATGGTGGGCTTCTTAAAGTAAGTTTGTAAGATGCTTCCTGGACAAATCATCCCAGGTGCTTTGGTGCATAAGCTTTTTCACCAGGAGCCATAAATAGTGGTCCCCAGAAGGTGCAAGGTGGGAAGGCAGGCTCCTGCCTTGATGGTCAGAAGGTAGCAATGTAGCAGGGAAGTGTAAAGAGAAGCTAAGCTAGAAAGCCAGTCAACCAGTTGCTGCTCTGGGGAATACTGCACTGATGATAACATTGAAACGAACCAACTGAACGAGCGTCTGAAATTCTCCGAACAGAAGAGCAGTCTATAGGAAATACTTTGAAAGTTTAAATAATCTTATATGCCCATATAAGATTATTTATTATTTGTCAGGGTAGACACACTGCTTTCTTTATCTCAACAGAGTCAAGACTGAAATAGAAACCAGATGAATATATCTTTGTATAGACTCGTGGGGACAAATTACCTAAACTCAGGGATTTTGAGATTCTGTAGTACTCAGCATGGGCTCCACTTTGGTCAACTCAGCAGCATCCTTGTAGAGAAAAATATTAGGGATGGTCTACACATGCTCTCTGAATAGTGAATTTAGAAAGGGAGAGGGAGTGAGGAAGAGGGGCAATGGGAAGGAAGGGAGGGAGGGAAGGAGGGAGGGAGGGATGTGTGAAGAACAAGGGAAGAAAGGACAAATGTAGAAGGAAAGAAGTAGAAATGAAGGGCAGGGGAGAGTAGAGAATGATAAGCTAATCTGATAGAGGAGGGAGGAGAATTCACAACTGAGTCCTGGAAACATGTTACTAATTTACAAAAAGAAACCAGTGACATGAACAAGAATTGACAGGTACTTTGCTGGGCCTGTGGTTTCTACTTCACTAAGTTTCCTCAGATACCAGAAACTGTAAATGCAAGTCAAGTGATACTGTTATTTCACTCCTGACAAAACTGAACGAATAACACAGCGATGTGATGTATGGCGTGCACATCTACATATATCATATACACAGTAACAAATAATAGTCTTTTCAAAGAGTTTATCCTCTGACTTATAGACGGGATTCATTAGTGCTCACGGGATGTTTGTTTTTTGCTTTTTTTTCTCTCTCTCCTGTAGAAAGCCAGGCTGGCCAGGATACGGGCAGCCAAAAGCGGGAGCGCAAATGCCTACATGCAGAGCAAGCGGAATGGGCTACTGAGCAACCAGCTGCAGGTACAGCCAAGCCCGTCACCATCACTTCTTTGTAACCACGGGCTCATCAGCATGATAGTGATTCAGTTCCAGTTAACCATATGATTTTATTGGGAGTGATTATGAAAATGACTACTGGAACAATAAAGTGTCATCTTTGTAACTTTCCACCATACGTTCTAGTTGCCAATAACAGCTTAGAAACTGAAGGAGCATCTAAGAGACAGAGCTGGTGGTTATGACTACACTTTCCCAGAATGAATTCCAGCTCCTACTTGTCTACAGTGTCAACCTGTCCACTGTGATAAAAGATTCCCAATTATTCAAATGCTTAATTATTTTTATTTCAAAATTACACATGTACAGTTTGATAGGGGGTCAAGGGGGAGGCATGATATCTTCCTCTACTTCTGATGGAGAAAGAATAGAATTCAGTAAGAGTTACAAAGGTCACAGGGTCAAAGCAGAACTTGGTCAACTCTTAGTATTAGCGACTTGAATTTCCAATTCGAGGAGGTGTAAGCTTAAAAGACCAAATGGAAATGTACCCGCTGATCACTCAGACTTAATTATACATTTGTCTATTTTTAGTTAGCAAGTGCCACCAGTTAATCTCAGAAAACAGGCCAGGTAGCTCTGCGCACATGTGTAGCCCAGATTCTCATAGTCTGCAAATTAAAGAGAAAGTTCTGTGTCTTCCCCCTGTTCCAGTCCTCAGAGGATGAACCGGCCTTCGTAAGCAAATCTGGATCCAGCTTTGAGACCCAGCACCACCACCTGCTTCACTGCCTGGAGAAAACCACGGTAAGAAGACAGCAGGGCAGGTTTGCAGCCTCGTGACTGAGAGCACTTCTGTTTGCGTCTGTGCAAAGCATCCAATTTCCAGGCAGAAATTGATCCTCTGCATCCCAAGAAAATAGGCAGAAAAGCAAGGTTACAGAAAGTTTCACAACAATAGAAATGACTTGGTAACAATTCAACTTGGAAGGTGCTATACTGATGGTACATGTTCCGCTCTAAGTGCCTGCCTTAACTCCGTTCCAAGACACCATGAAAGAAAGTTATCTTCCAATAAAATTGAATAAAATATTGTTTTTTTCTCCAGTTATAAAATGATTTAAACAGGAAAGACAATCAATTTCAAGTGTCTCTGCATCTAAAAAAGACAGGCTATCAAAGCTGTAACAAAAAGGAAAGAGGGATCAGAAGAAAAAGCACAGATCTCTATTACCCACAGGTGTAATGAATAGAGAGATAGAGATTTGAAAATGATCTCTTTAGGGCAATAAAATGATACTTGGTCACAGAGTGTCCCTAGATACAGAGAAACCTCCTCACTTGCATGTAACCAGTGGGAATTATTCCACCCCAAAGTTAACTCATTATTAAGCTAGCCGCCCATGGCCATCATGGTTTGTGACCACAGAGCAGAACAAAGCATCTTTTATGTGTGAATCGGGTCCGCTCACTCACCAGTGATACAGTATAGTCTGAATTCTAACACGTCTCCCACCAACTTGTTTGTCAGAGAGTCATTCAGCAAATGGATAATCACTTGCCTGCCCTGTACCCACCAGATCCACAGGACTGTGAAATCAGGATGCACACCAAGACCATCAAGCCTCTGTTGATAGGACAAATCAGGAACAATGGAGATAACTGGGTAGGGAACAGGGTAGTGAGCCCTGTAAGCGAGGATGGGTCCACAGTGTGGGCCGATGAGGATCCATGAGTAGGCAGGCTCGGGAAAGTCTTCCTGGGCATCTCTCAGTTCTTTGGGGGTTTGGAAGATACAGATGAGTTTGGAATTAGTCAGGCAAAGACAGAGGGGCAGCTCAGGGTCCCATTTAAAAGATGATGTAAGTGAAGGAAGAGAGCAGACAAGCAGGTGAGGAGACAGTAGAGGAATCCTAAGGTCCCCAGAAGGTACATGACGACTCCAAGAGAAAGACATAGTCAGGGGCTGTGCTGTCAGGGTGATTATCTCACAATAAGTGGGAAATTTTAGAGATTTAACTGGGACAGCTCCATTATTATATTTAAATTTTAAATAGCATTGTACCTGTACTTCTGATGTTATTGCTAGAGAACACTTTAAAATTATGTGATAGATTAAAGATAGATTGATTTATGCCTCTCATGTCTTTTCCACTATTTTACCACTGAAGAATATTTCTTAATAAAAAGAGAAGTGGTTTTAGCCCCAAGAAATGCAATTTAGTTTGAGCTACTCAGAAAATATTTACAGTAACCAGAAGTAGACCACCTTCTTTGATTCCAATCCCTAATGAGATAAGTTGGATTGGCTTGTGTTGTAAATGGTATCATGTGTGTCACATGTGCATGGTAAGAGAAAACCCCAGATTATGACTTCTTTGTGCAAGAAAATTAACACAAAATTCTGTCACCTAATCATTGTTCTCTGGACTCCAGACAGTAGAATGTTGAATTCTACATGCTTCAAAATGCTACCCTCAGCAAAGCAAGGACAAATGAGTAACGAAATCAATCTGTTTCCCATTAGGCCATGAATTGCTTCAATTGTTTTACTAATATTTTAGGATGAGAGATGGTTAAGTTAAATTCAAAATGTGCGAAGTCTGCCATTATAAGGCCATTTCTACACACACGCAGATAAAAATCATAATTGAAGTCATTCTCCAGTAATTCGGGCTAAGGAACGTTTGATCTTATATTTCTGAGGCAGAATTCTTCTGTAGGCATTTCAGGAGATAATTCTTTACTATTTTTACATTAAATTTTATATTGTGGTCTTTAAACTGTGGTAAGTGAAATGACACACCATGCTGTTTGTCTCTGACAGAAGAGTTAGGAAAATAGAGGTGATGAGCCACAGAGATAAGAGGCCACAAAACCTTGGAACTAATCTCTTGTGAGATATTTCCCCAATATGGACATATAATCCATTCTTTATTAATAAGCAATAGTTTTATGTATATTGAGAATTTTAGGGTGGCATCGAAAGAAATGGAAATGTCTGAGGTTTCTCAATTTCTAATTAAATTATTTCTGTGTCACATGAAGGTATTTGTTAATATATAGTAGGTACTCTAATTTAGGACATCCTGTTACAGTAATCTATTTTTATGTTTAGTCATAACAAGGTCACTATGAGCCTATAAATTCCCTGTGGATATTTTTATATTCATTTAAGAGTTTTGTTTCTTTAGTTGTAACATTCTAATTTTATGCTTAAGTTAATGAACAATTTTTTAATTTTTTTTTAAAAATTGTCCTGTAAATAAGCACTGAATCAGCTCATACATCTCCATCTCCAGATCTACTTAGGAAGACTTTTCCTCAAAAAAGTTCCCTAAAGGAATTTTGATTTTGATATTTTAGTCTTTCCTTGACCTGTTGGATCAAGTCTAACCTGAATCTTTGTGTATTTTTAAGTTATAAAATAATGGCATTTAATCTCTTTTAAGTTACAAAAGCCTTTATCTGCCTCTCTCACATTTCCTTACGACTCTCCCACAGAACCATGAGTTTGTGGATGAACAAGTCTTTGAAGAAAGCTGCATGGAAGTTGCCACCGTCAATCGCCCGTCAAGTCACAGTCCCTCTCTCTCCTCACAACAAGGAGTCACCAGCACTTGCTGCACACGGAGACACAAAAAGACTTTCCGAATTCCTAATGCCAATGTGTCGGGAAGTCATAGAGGCAGTGTGCAAGAACTCAGTACAATTCAGATCAGATGTGTGGAGAGAACTCCACTGTCCAACAGGTACCTGGGGTTGATCTGTACTGTGTAAATGCCTGTCCTGGTTCATAGACTATGTCCACTGCCATCACGGTGCAACCAACGTGGCCTTTAATCCTAGTTCCAAGGAAACAAGGGAAAACTGACAAAGCAAAAATGAGGGTATTTGTTAGTGGTCAAAAGATGCATGAGGAAATGGCTCATTGGATAAATTGATTGTCATAGAAGCCTAAAGACTTCTAAAGCCTAAAGAACCCAAATTCTCTAGACTCCACATAGAGCCAGCCATACATTGCAGTTGTATATAATCCCATGACTCAGGAGGCAAAGACAGGGAATCCTGCAAATACACTGGGGATGGGTAGTCAGCTGGAGTTGGTGAGTCAGCTAGGACCCTTTCTCCATCCATGGCATGGAGAGCAATCAGGAACGCAGCCACCTCCCTGCGCTTCCTTCTTCCTGTGCCATGAGAAGTTTGTGATAAGTCTGTCACTTGTAGAAAACGTCAGACCTCAGACACTTAGAGCTTAGTCTTTGAGTTTCTTAGCATACGGCTTATCATTTAGTAGGAGCTTTCAGGAAATTGTAACTTTTCAAAACAACACCATCCCTGAGATTTTATAGCTTTAGGTGTTACAAAAATCTCCATGGGATGACATTACATGCTGAAGCCTCTCAAAGTCTCTGCCAGAAGAAACTATTTCCCTTTTTATCTAAGCCCTGTTGTTTATATATATATATTTTTTTTATAGAACATACATTGAGATACAGTTGATTCAACTAGGTTGAGCAGGATCTTAGGAATGTGAGTCATGTTAATAAACTGATATAAACATTTATGATAACATATTAAGGTGGTTTCAAATGTGGTATTGCTTATGTATTTTAAATATTTTTAGTAGTAAAATATGAATTCTTCAGTTACATGAAAAACAACTTAAAATTAATAACTTACTTGTTCAAAACTACTTTTCTCCCTCATTAGCCGATCCAGCTTAAATGCCAAAATGGAAGAGTGTGTTAAACTAAACTGTGAACAGCCTTACGTGACCACAGCAATAATAAGCATCCCAACACCTCCAGTAACCACCCCAGAAGGCGACGACAGGCCCGAGTCTCCTGAGTATGCGGGAGGAAATATCGTCAGGGTGTCTGCCTTGTAAGACAATTGCCGCAGGTCTGAGAGAATTTGAGCCCTGACTATGGAAAGAATCTAAAGGAAAAGAAAGAAGAAATAATAGCCCCTTTTTTGCATACTTAGACAGCAAGGCGAGAAGTTTGGCGATGAAACAAAAATCAAGATTTCAGAGTTGAAGATGTGAATCAAACCACCAAAAGGCATTTCTAGACAGCGTTCGACCTATCCACAGAGGGTAACTCTGTGGCCCTTTGACTTTGTGGATGAGCACAATGAAATGCCATTTATTGATGCCTCTTATGATCAGAACTCTTTTTTAATAAAACAAATAAAATGAATCTTTGAACATGATATACCGGTTGAATGCAAAACAAAAAAAATTATGGAAAACATTTTGATAAAAATTTTTCCTGTTAAAAACCATGAACATTGGCTCTGGTGAAGATTACTATTGATGAAAAATTCATACGATCCATTTGTGTGGACTGAAGGAAGCCATCCCAATGCATGCTAGAATTCTTTGGAGCAGTGATCTCAGTTTCCTTATGTTGTCTTCAGAATAGGCATGACAAACTATACCTGTAGAAAGGGGAAATTTCTGTGCACTTACAATGAACTGATTGTCCATGTTCTATGGTGGGCTGTGCAAATAAACTCCTTTAAGCACTGCAGTGTTTCTCAAGGGGATGCATACTAGTAAATCTAAAGTGTTCGGATAGTTCAGTATTAATTATTGTTTAACCTTGCACCTAGTCATTGTTATAACTGCAATAATTCATTCTATATCTGTTGTAGCAGGAATCAGGATTTTTTTTTTTGGACTTTCCATTTATTCATAGATCCAGTGAGAGCCACATTCATAGAAAACCTCCTGGTGTGGCTGGGTTTTAGCTGACTTTTTAATCCAAAACTATTGTGTCATAAATGTTTTTGGTAGTATTCTTTGGTCCAGTGTATTTCTGTGACCCCGTGCATTATCTGTCCCTGGATCTCTTTAGTGTCTTTCTACTGAGCTTACCCACTAATGACAGGATTAGTGTCTACTGTAGTAATAAAACAAAAGTTCCCTGCCTTTGTATTTCTCAACCAGTTATTATAAGATTGTCATCAGTCCCCTTGATAACAAGTAGAGTAAAGGAGTTGACATGAAATATCTCCAGTGTTTTCACTATTTGTAGAAAACCCAGACCCTGCAAACACCCATATGTGTTTTATGAGAGGAGTTAAATGGTACTTAAAGAAAAATCATAGGATGGATGATTTCAGAATCTAACTCAATGTATTAATTATTTTGCTTCAGATCTTCAATACATATTGAGAACAACTGAAATGCAGAGGAAAACTAAAGTGCTTTGTGTAGCATGAGAGCATGCTTCTAATGCCATCCAAGAAAGCAACAATGTGTCTCAAAAGATTCTAGTGTATCACAAGGCACAAAGTTCTCTGCAAAATCGGGAAGAAGGAGTATGATGATGCAAAGTCGACCACTGTGTACATTTAAGTGAAAAGTCTTGCTACCTTTTCACCCTTGAATATCCGCAGATGTGTCTGCACGTGACAATGTAAAAATAAAAAAAAAAAGTTTTATGTCAAATGAAAAGTTTTGTTCATTCCAAGCCACCACTGTAAGAACGAAAGCTAAGTTTCTATACATGAAAAGGAATTAATAATTAGTCCTCTGTCATAGAGATTTTGAAATGCTTTTCACAATTTACCATAAGAAAATGAATTAATCCAAACATTTTCAGGTAAAGCCAGAAATGGTTACTTCCCATTTATAGAATAGCTTCTAGGACAGTGCTAGGCACACAGTAGATCTTCATCAGAGCTGAGTGACAGGAGAAAGGCCTCAGCTGACCCTCGGGAAGGACCTGGCTTTACTCCTAGTGTGTCTTTGAAAAAGTTACTAATATTCCTGAGACGTGAATATTAACAATTCTATTAACACCTGCCTGTTGTCACTTTATGCTTCTAGAGCAAATATATAGTGAAGCGTCTTTGATGGCACTTATTAAAAAGTCTTTTAAAGTAAGTACAATCAGGAACATTTACCATCTTTTGATTCCCAATAAGAAATTCTATTCTCATGTTCTTAATAGGACATGAAACAACATAGACTTGGCTTATTTCGGTTGATTCTTATTCTTCCTGCTTTGGTTTGTCGTTTATCGCAAATTATTAATTTCTTAAGATTTTCAGAAATGAAATTTTAAAAAATAATCTTTTGGATGTTTTAGGTGATTTAAAAATATGCTGTGTTGGTGGTGAATGACTATTGATGACTGTGTTAAGTGCAACTGTACTGTAAGTGAAATGTAATTATTTCTGTGTATCATATGGAGTAACTAAGGTCATTGTTTTTGACAATTTTGTTTGAAATTCATATATCTTATTTCAAAGGATAGCATAATACCTGCATTATGCTGGAAAAAAATAGACCTTTGGAGAATACTTAAATAAAACATGTGCATGCTTGAACAGGACAACATGGTTGACTATGGCCTTTTTTTCCTTAGATGTAATCCCTTTCCTAAAGATGTGTCACACTAATAATAAATCTAAAAGGACCC
This sequence comes from Mus pahari, assembly GCF_900095145.1. NCBI lineage: Eukaryota > Metazoa > Chordata > Mammalia > Rodentia > Muridae > Mus > Mus pahari. Next base: position 41,800,826 of record NC_034591.1, read on the forward strand.
TGTGGCTCATGCGGACTAAAAGAACTCAAAACTTCACTGTAATGTAGACTGGAGACGACAATAGCTTTTCTCCATCAGTGGGATGCCAGAAAGATAGATCATGGAATGGGGAAACCACTTAGAAAGTCCAGACTGTGAGCTAGACATACTCTTATCACCGTTGCTTGTATCAAGCAAAGTGAAGCTCGGAAATTGCAGTCCTGCTCAAAGCTTGGTTCAATTCTTAGTAATAATAGAGGGATCTGTGCTAAGAAAATGGGCAATTTGAATGCCTATGTGTCTGTACATAGATGATAAATGAGAGACATAGATATATATAGATAGATAGATAGAGATAGATAGATAGATAGATAGATAGATAGATAGATAGATAGATAGATAGATAGACAGATAGGCAGGCAGGCAGATAAATAGATGATAGAGATAGATGATGATAGATGATAAATAAACAGATACTAGTTTTGTTTTAAGATATATTGCAATTGTTCTACATTTTAATTAAAACATTGCTGGATCAGTACCTCCTTTCCTTTCCTCTCATGATCCCCTCTCATTTCACTCCTTCTAATGTTTCCCATCCCCCCTCAAATTGAGAGCCTCTTTTTTTATTGTTGCTACACTCATATATGGGAAAATACAATAGACAGAGTCCATTTTTGTTCTTTGTGTATATGTGGCTTCGGGGATAACCCTTATGTATATAGATAACCAATCAGGAAGCTCATCTATCACTGTTCAAAACATATGCATGTACTGATAGCCTTTTCACTGTCCTGGAAGAGACAAAAGGGGGAAGTTACATTTTAAAAAATTATAAGGAAAAGAGACAAGCCATACAAAGACTACTTTTCACTCTTTCTGTATATTATCTTTTTAGTTGTACAGTTTCCATATTTTCGGTAATTGTTTTTCATAATAGTCTGTGACTTGCTGAGGTATCGGTCTTGCCTTTAAAAAGCTCCTTGTACCCCTCTCTTTCCTTCACTTTAGTCACAACAATAACTTGGAAATAGCCTCTGGGGAGTTTCTCTCATGTCTACCAGCAACATCGCTCAAAAGAATCAAAATAGTTCTTGATATCAAACACATGAGTCCTCCGAGTCTCATAAGATAGACAAGCCCTCTTCCTGAAAGAGTTATTGAAGCGTTTGCTTGGTTAACTCACAGGTGTAAAGGCGGTTATTGCACTGTGTAAACCTGAACAGAATTTTCAATATGATTGTGTAGATGTGCCATTTTTTATTGAAAATAAGAATTTAAATTATTTCTATCTCACCTAGTTGCATTTAGGAGAGTAAAATTTTTCTTATAGTATTATTATGTTCTATTTCTAAGTAATTAATATTTCAAACAACAACATAGCTATATTTATAGCAAAGACTTTCCCATAATAATAATGTTTTGTTTTGGACTGCTCACCTTACATATCCTTGCCTTCTTCGTTCCCTAGTCATTTCTTCTGTTTTTATCTATAGAAATTCACTAGGCATATACTATTCATTTTGCTTATAACTCAGTTCCTGGAATTCTTATCATAAGCGGGACACCGTGTTAAGCATCAAGAGAAATAAGGATTGAGAAATGAGACCAACAGAACTTAATGGTGTTGTTGGAGGTTCTTTGTCACATAATGTTATATCCAATTTTTTTTTAACTTTTCTTTCATTTTAGTTTTAAATTTTATTTTTTAATCTTACAGTTTTTGCATATGTATCATGCATTCTGCTTTTGTGTTTTTATGGGATTCCTAACAAGTATGTCTCTGACTCTGCATCTCTTTCTTGTGCCTTTTCTTGGACTCTTGTCCTCCTGTTTATTTCTTTTGTCTGATGTTGATATATTTTATTTTATTCTTTAGATGCCTATTCATTTTCTAGTGAAAGACATTAAAGGGATAGATCTGGTTGGGAGAGGAAGTGAGAAGGAGGATAGGAGGAAGACTCTAATCAGAATATATTGTAGGAAAAAGAAATATATTGTCAATTAAAGAAACAAAAAATAGTAGATCAAGTTTCTTCAAGAACTTACACAGTGCCAATGAATGGAGGCACTCTGTGTCCTCCTGAAACTCAAAAGCCTACACTGCAAGTTCCCTGTCTGCCAGGATCATTCACTATTATGCCTCCGTCTCCCAAAGGGAGTTTCCTGAAAAGCACTATCTAAATATATTGTTCTTCAAATTATTTTCTCAAATTATCCCAGCATGCTATTGAAATCTCTATGTAAACAATGATTCTCTTTCTACCAAGGGCCAGAAGTAAACACGTGTATTCCTACTTACTCAGAGAAATCAAATCCAAAAGAGAGACAGAACTCATTACTGTGGTTTAATCATCGGGAAAAGGAAAATGCCTATCTCACAAAATTCTCCCCCACATTTCTTATCACAGTTTCTGAGAATGTGAGAAGAAGTTAATAGATTTATTTTTCTTTTCTCCAAGGAGAATTATGAATCTCTGCACCACACCTCAAATTAGTTTGTGTAATTAATCTTATGGAAATATCTGAGATGGTAGGACATCTAAAAAGAAAGTTCTAACCAGAGACTCATGAAAAAGATGGATCCAGATGGGCTATGGCAGCCCAAAGCCTGGGGAGAGCTGACAGAGCATGTGGCATGAGCTGAACCAAAGAGGCAGAGGGAGATTTGGAAGAATGCTAGACTACACAGTATAGGGCTTGGGCGCCCACTAAGGGGTGATAGGATAGCATTCTCTGGCTCTACTTTAGTTGATGAACCAGCATCTTTTTTAATTTAATTTAATTTTTTTTTTTACTTATTCACTGCTCCCTCCCAGTCAATTCCTCTCCCAGTCCTTCTTCCATCACCCCCTCCCTTTCTCCTCTGATTGGATGTTCCCCTTAGGTATACCCTACCACCACCATGGCACTTCAAATCTTTGCAAAGCTAGGAACTTCCTCTCCCACTGAAAGCAGACAAGACAGTCCAGCTAGTAGAACTTCTCCCACAAACAGGCAATAGCTTTAGGGATAGACCCCATTCCAGTTGTGAGGACCCACATGAGGACCAAGCTGCACATTTGCTACATATGTTTGGGGAGGCCTAGGTCCAGCCCTTATAGATGTTCTTTGGTTGGTGGTTCATGCTCTGAAAGTTCCAAGGGTCCAGGTTAGTTGACTCTGTTGATCTTTTTGTGGAGTTCCTACCCCCTTCAAGACAGCAATCCTTCCTCTTATTCTTCCATAAGAGTCCCCAAGCTCCACCCACTGTTGGAACCATCATTTTTAACATTTGGTTTCAGTCTATTCAATTGCTTTGTCAGGATTGTAATTCAGAATACCAAAAGGCATTTTACCTATTATCAGTTTTCAGTGGTTATTCTTTAAGAATCTATGACCATGCACAACAGAGAATAAGAACCTAATGTAACATAATAAGAAGCAAGTCCTAAGAAGTGAAGTGCAAAGGAGATGTGAGACTTAAGATTGAAAGAACTTTGTATTGGGTTAAAGAATTGCTCAAATTTTCCTATCAAAACACCTTCTCTAGCAGATAGAATATTATTTATCAGAATATAGCAAAAATAAGATAAAATATTACATCATCCTAGTAAGAAATCAATGCACAAATCTTCAAACTCAACCCCTAACACACTCAGCATGCAACTTTTTAAATTGATTCATAGGGAGCTCCAACTAATGATGACTACTAAACTTGAAAATGCAAAAACAAGGAGTCTGCCCTCTAGTCCAACCCACTAGTAACCACGTTAAAACATTTTCTGTATAGAAAATTGTCAGAACGGAAAAATAGCAAGTCTGGGAGTCCCTGACTGAAAAATGTAACATTTTAAATTAAAAACATAGCATTCTGTAAAACTGTTCTATTGTTTATAAATATTGTGATGTGGTATCTTCTTCTAAACTCAATTATCAAAGGCAGACCATCAACTTTTCTTTCCTTTTTCTCAATCCAGAAATATTCCTCACTTTATGAAGATATGTGGCCATGAACAGCTTCTGGATTCACCATTAGTGAATTAAAATAAAATGAAAACTAGTGATGAAACATATTACTATCCTAAATAACAAAGATTCTTCCAGAAACTCCACAACTGTGCAACACTGTGTGTTTGTGAGAATGAAGAAAACCTGAGTGTTACAGAGCCTTGATTTCATTTTGAAGCAGTCTGCCAAACTTTAAAAGTTGTTGATGAAGTGTGTAATCATAGTACCTAATCAACTCCCAGGCTAAGTCCTAGAGGATGGGGATAACAGGATAGAAATATTTGGAAGTTATATAAATCACCTTGATTTCTCCAGTTCACTAACTTTTGTAACATCTTAAAGTCTTGCAGACATTCTTAGAGAATGGCCACAAAGGGCCTATTGGCATTTAGTACCCACCGGAAAATGAGGTGCTAAGAGACACTGGTGGGCAAAGTAACTGCATTCTTCAGCGTCCTAAATAAATATGATAAAGTTAAAATACCCCTTCTTATTTCCATTTTTACAAAGAAATCCAAAAGTTTTATTTGTCCCCAATAAAATAAAAGGCTTCAATAAACTGTAAACACAGGCATTTGATTTATAGGGAACTGTAAGAAATTTAATGTACCTTTTAAAATGGTACTTGGGAGGTAACTACCTGCCATAAAACTTCTTCTTTTGGCTTCATCGTTTTCTTGTTTTATGTTCAAAAATAACACTAGCGTTAAAAATAATTTCTCCTTATCCGCCATTTCAATCTTTCCCTTTCTACCACCCAAATGGTCAATTTATTATCCATTGTATTATGCCCAAAACTTCTTTGACATGAAAGTTGAAGGTGTAGTTCTCATGCAAAAGGCATGCATGTGAGAACACATGTTGCATACGGATTATTGTTGTGCAAGTCAGATAATAAATTATAGAAATTTGATGAGATTTTGTAGTTTTTAAAATTGCTATAAAGATATGATTTCTCAAAATTGGTTTCAGTATGAAAAATATCGTTTCTTAATATCATCCCCCCCCAAAAAATAATATCATCCCCACAGTAGGTCTATGCACCAGAAAGCTCTAATATAAATGTGTACTTCATTGCTAAAAGGAAGCATATCAAAAAGTGCCACTATCTAAAATGAGATATATCTCTTCACTCAAGGATAGAAAGTCAAGTAATGAAGTCATGGGCAGCTCTAGAAAGTGGAATCCAGGAAGCCTTTCAGGAATCCAAGGTTTGAAGGAATATAGTGTTATGCCAGTTTCTCAAACATAGCTATAATTTAATTTATTAGCAAAAAAATCTGTGAGTGAGTTAGATTTTGGTGCAATTATAATTAGATTGAGATTTATTAACCTTGTAAGGATGCTTAAAATTAATTCAATACATTTTTCTCTGTTAGCTATTTCTTCTATGTGTAGTATGGCAGCCCGATTCTTAACAAATGTAGAAAAGATTATAATAAAAACAATTTGGCCAGGCAGTGGTGGCACATGGCTTTAATCCCAGCACTTGGCAGAGGCAGGCAGATTTCTGAGTTTCAGGCCAGTCTGGTCTACAGAGTGAGTTCCAAGACAGCCAGGGCTATACAGAGAAACCCTGCCTAGAAAAAAAGGTTTTGAAGACTGAAATTTGGGGCAAAAAATCAGACAGTGACATGTCTGGTTTCGGTGGCTGAATATCCATGATTCTATTTATACATTTTTAACTCTTCTGAACTGTATTCAAAATGTAAATACAAATGACAACCAGAATAACTTATGTTTTCCTTTTTATGAGACTATTGTTCCTTTTGGCTATTTAAAAGTTTTTCATACTATATATTTTGATCATTTTCTTTCCTTTTACCCAAACCCTGTAAGATCTAGCCCCACTCCATTCTCACTCAGTGTGACACCCTTCATCTCTTAAAAAAATTAAAGTATACATCTACATGCACACAAACACTCACACACACACACATACATACACACACACACACACACACACACTCACACACACACACACACTCAAACACACTCAAGGTCTGCCCTATAGCGGGACTTTCTCTCACACCAGTTATCTGTAGAGGAATTTTAAACCAACAACATGGCTGCTCTGTCAAGGAATTACACCTAAAGAATTTCTAGGTCTAGGTCTATGTGATGTGGGTGAAATGTAGACACACTCTGGATTTCAGTATAATCTGGCTAGCATAATACGGACATAATCTTAGTATACACCTATAATCCCTAACAATGAAGGTAAGTTTAGTTTGTAAAAGGAAGCAGCCTTATTTGAAAGTGATATCTAATTTAGGAGCAGACAAACTGATGAATCAAAGAAAGGATATTCCCAAGTCTCACAAAAACAGCACAGGAGAGAAGCTATTTAAGAGAACAGTAAGCTTGTACAAACACTCTAGAAATCAGTCTGGCAGTTCCTCAGAAAATTGGACATAGTACTACCAGAAGATCCAGCAATACCTCTCCTGGGCATATACCCAGAAGATGTTCCAACTGGTAATAAGGACACATGCTCCACTATGTTCATAGCAGCCTTATTTA
>NC_034591.1:41807802-41832581 GCF_900095145.1 Mus pahari
CTATAGGAGGAACAACAATATCAACTAACCAGTACCCCCAGAGCTCATGTCTCTAGCTGCATATGTAGCAGAAGATGGCCTAGTCGGCCATCATTGGGAGGAGAGGCCCTTGGTCTTGCAAAGATTATATGCCCCAGTACAGGGGAATGCCAGGGCCAGGAAGCGGGAGTGGGTGGGTTGCGGGGCAGGGTAGGGAGAGGGTATAGGGAGCTTTGGGGATAGCATTTGAAATGTAAATGAATAAAATATATAACACAAAATTGTTTAAAACAGAAAACAAAAGAAAACAGCACAAGAAAGACAGGAAACTTAAAAGCAGTACAGGGAGAGAAGGGAAGACATATGTGCGTGTCATATGGTATGTGCTGGCAATTTTACTGGGACCACATGATAAAGAGAAGAAGCTAGACACAGGTGAAGACAGAATGACCCAGAGAATGAGAAGGTGACAGAAGATTAGAACATATTGCCAAAGTTAGCATGAGGTTAGGCAGAGCAATTCAGTTAGAAACCAAGGGAAGCCAGATTGAATCAGTCATCTTGGAAGACTGGATTGTTGGAGGTTAGAAGCTTCCAGGCCTAGGCCTAGGGACAGTTATAACAGAGAAAGAAATGCTCTAGGCTCAGGCCAAGCCATGCTTGACTTGCTCTCACACAGCTGGAGTGAAACTCTCATCTTGTCCCATCATCTGAGGAAATAAAAGCAACATTCTCCTTCTTTGAGCTGCGATGCTGTTTGGGTTGAACTTGTGAAAGTCTTATGCATGCTGTCATAGTCTCTGTGGGCTCATGAATGCATCAGCCCTGTTGTGTCTGACAAACTCTGTTTCCTTAGAGCCATCCACCACCACTCCACTGAGTCTTAGCAGTCTCTTACGCAGGTCCCTGAGCCTTGTCAGAGAGAAGTGGGCTGTTAAAGACATCTCATTTCAGTGTGAGTGCTTCAAAGTCTCTCACTCTGCACACTATGTAGTTATAGGTCTCTGTGCCAATTACCATTAACTTCTCTGATGAGGCTTAACTGGTGCACTGGGTATATGGACATAACAATGTCATTAGGAGTTGTTTTTATGGCTGTGTTTATTTATCAGAATAATAGTAGGTTCTCCCCTAGAGTCTATGACTTACCTAATCTCAGCTACTTGTCTCTATTAGCAAGATCAGGCATAGGTCCTATCTGATGGAATAAATCTTAGATCCATTTTTAAATAAACTGGTTGATTACTCCCCTAACTATTGTACCAATGAACACATCTTACAAATAGGTTGTTATAGCTAGCAGAATTCATAGTTAGATGAAATTTATGATTACACTGCTCCTCTGTTACATGCATAACACATTCCAGGACCATGAAAACTAGCCAATAGGAGTGAAGCTTCCAGTTGAGGTGTATCATCTAGATTTCTCCATAGTATAGTATAGTATAGTATAGTTTTTATATATAGTATAGTATATGGTGTTTTTGACAATAGTGCTTTAGAATTATGTTGTGGAGGGTAACTAGTAACATAGACAATAGCATGTAATATTTGTGGGGAGTGTGTGTATAGGACTCCTTTGGAAAATAACTCAAAAAGATGTAGCTCATTCCTACTACTGGGATTTTATTTGGTAGCATATGATTTATATAGTTAGAGTATTGCCTCCCTCGTTATATAGTAACTCAGTTTAAATTTCTTTCATATATGTATATGCCTTTTCAAATAGCCTTACTGTTAGTTGGTAAATTCAAATGGAAATACTGACTAGAATATAATGAGGGATAACTAACACTATTGGTTTCTAAATAAACATATTAATACATCACTTATCATGACAAAAAGGAAAAATACTGAATGTCCAAAATATGTCATAAAAGTTTAATTTCAAAAACTAACTTTTAATAATGAAAGGAAGCCAAACAAACTGACTTAAACAGTCAATGGACTCCTCATGAAGTTCACTGAAGTTCTGTCTAACTTTAATGGCTCAAATAAAGCTTAGAGGAAAAAAATCTTTAAAGGAAATGGTGAACATCTATGTGCACAGACACACAACACACATGAACATACCACATACATAAATCTAAACAGGCAGAATGTGATGCTCCACTTAATGTGCAACCTGAAAAATATGTGAATAGAATGTGGACAAAAGTGTCTTCTTTCTCGAAACCATCACACCTTCCAGGGTTTTGTTTTCTTTCTCAGTTGTAGAAATCACACAGCAATGCCTATCCTAGGATTTTTAATGAATCGCTCTAAAAGAAGTGATGTAAAGCAGCACTCATAGTATTACTGAGCAGTGCTATCTTTTCTCTGAAGATAAAAGGCCTGGGAACCTGAGACAAGCACTAACTATCCCAAAGAAGAACTAAGATAGCAGTGATATTTGAGAGCACACAAGAAAAAGAAACTCACCATTGTTGGTTGAATTGCAAATTTATTAAAAATCTGTGGGTTTTATCTTTTCATTTAAAAGTGTTTTTCATATATTTTGATCATGTTTCCTCTTCCAACTCCAACCCCTTGGAAATCCTCCCCACCTCCTTAACAATCCAAATGTATTCTCTCTCTCTCTCTCTCTCTCTCTCTCTCTCTCTCTCTCTCTCTCTCACACACATACACACACACACACACACACACACACACATACACACACACAAATAAAATAAAAACAAATAAGCAAACACTAATAAGATAAAGAATGCCATAGCAAAAAAATAATCACAGAATTTGTTTTTTCTTGGCCAAGTTTATCTTGTCTTTTAAGTAGAGCAGTAGATATTTCTTCTTAAAATGTAATTAGACTCTTAAGTACATTTGTTTTAAAATTTAAGGTAACTATATCTGATGGTGAGGTTGCAAAAACTAAACTTCTATTTCAGAGCTATGTAATTAAAGGATACACCGAAATATCAAATCCTTTTTTACTAAATAAATCTATGAGCTACTAACCTGCTTTTTAATCTCTGCACGTGGCTGTGTTATACCCACATTCATTAACCCTCATTACTCGATACATTTGATACTTCCTAGAGGACTAAAGTCACACCAAGATAAAGGAGATAAAGTCCCCTCAATGATAATTTGCCATGTGCCCTAAATATCAGTGTGAGGTACATCTCAAGAAAGCTGTGTCTGTTTCCTTCATAAACAGCACAATGTCCAGTAATTAAAATCAAGCAAATTTCAAGAAAGTATCTAAAAATGATTAGCTTTTTTTTCCATCTTGAGATTATCATGTTGTAATACATCTGCTAAGACTATAGTACAATAATGGATCGTCTGAGATCCTATTCGTTGTCTTTGTAAGTGTGATGTGTGTTGAAGATTTTCAGAGCAGAATGATACCAAAATCCCCTCTTTAGCACCATCTATATTCTGCTGGCTGTTTTTGAATCTCAAACAGAGTGAAATAATCTATAATAACAATCCTTGGAAATATAAGAGTACATTGAGTGTTCAGATCAAAACTAAAATGGAAATGGAAAATTAAGTAACACGTAATTAAGAGTGACCCTGCAAGGAAAGGTGCAGGTGAACTGAAGTAAAGAGAATCCACCACCAACCCCAGACTAGACCTAGAAAGCACGCATGAATTTAACCCTGCAGTGTAAAGAACCAACCTATGGAATTAGTAACAGTCACAGCTTCAAATGTTTTCCCTTCTCTAGTCCCTAAGGTCAAGCATTTAGTCATCTCAGCCAATTTCTTAACAGATAAGTAAATCACTAATTTATCATCCTTCTTTTCTATGTATTTCCAAGGTAAGTGCCAATATAAAGATTGTTCAGTGAAATATAACAACTAACATTTATTAATTAATGAACCAATAGCAGTCTTTCTCTTAATTTTATCTTTCTGCCATGATCATGTAAGCTGGTGCTACAAAAAAAAAAAAAAAAAAGTTTTCAAAATAAGAGTACTGAAACCCAGTCAAATAATTGACCCAAGACCACTTCAGGAGGAGATTCAAACTGTTGTGCACAAATGTATCGAGTAATGAGGGTTAATGAATGTGGGTATAACACAGCCATGTGCAGAGATTAAAAAGCAGGTTAGTAGCTCATAGGCACAGGAAATGTTTGTGAACCCCTCAAAAAAAAAAGCACCAAGGAGCCAATTCCAGGGTAATTAAATTAGGGTGTCTTTATATAAGCTCAAGCTTGGGCTCCCTGCCAACACTGACACAACAGGAAGATAGAGCCTTGAGCCTAGTTTTAGGCAAGCATTTATATAGGAAAGAATGGTGTATCTAGCATGATGCATATCTGATTGGGGGCCATTGTGGCCTTTAACATAATTGACTGGTGCTGGGAGCCAAACCATAAACTTAACTTTTGTACTTTTTCCTGATTGGTGATTGTTAGGAAGTGAAGTGCCAGGGGAAGGTTGTAACCTGAGGTCAGGGTGGGCTTGCAGATTTTTGGAGGGGTAACCTGGAAACTGGTGCTAGGTACCAGTCTGCTAGTTAATTTAGGTTAGTTGGAACCTTAAGTCAGGCTCTCTAAGACAGAGTCTGAAGCAGAGAGATCTGGTCACTGAAAACCAAAGTCCCACTGCAAAAGACCATCAACTTCCCTAACAAAAAGTTTCCTACTGAAAAATTACAATAAAATGCTATTCAAACTTGTGCAACATGCAGTTCTAGATTTAATCACTTAGAATGGAAACCCATTGTGACCACTTACACGTGAATCACACACATGTGGTGTCTGCACAATTGAGATGGCCAGAAAACCTTTATTATTCACATATTCATTCACTTTATCAATCCAATAACTATTAAGTACCTCATCTGAGCCAGATACACTTTTAGACTCTTGAGATGAAAACGATTACAAGGCAGATACTATCTGTGTCATTATAATGTCTGTGTGTATCTAGGAAAATTATTAATCAAGTAAATAGAGAGAGAGAATATGTCATTGCAATTAGTTTTGCCATAATGAGAATTCATGTGCACCATGAAATGCAAGAGGGGGAGGGCATCTGCGGTTAGAATTCCAAGCTCAGAAAAGCTTTCTCTAAAGAATATAATTATGAGATTCCCAAAGAGAAGTGAACATTTTGCAAACATGGATGTTCTTGAGACAAAATGATAGTCTGCAAAAAAGAAAAGGTTTTCTAAGCTTTGGAACCTTCTAGAAAGCCTGGAGAGATAATTCACAGTGAATGAGGGCAGCGGTGGCTGTAGGTGGGAAATCAGATGGGATAGTTGGCACAAATGAACTTATTGACCTTTCCACCCTAGAATATTGGAGCTTGCCCTTGGTCTGACGGGAGCCCATGAAAAACTTTGAGGTGAGGGGTGACATGATCCAATTTATGCTTTTAAGAATTCAGCTGAGCTGCTATGTGTTGAAGACCAAGTTGGAGGAAAGGGCAGATGAAGCCAAGAGACCAATTTGGAAATCATTACAGTAAGTAACTCAAGAGAGAGGTGAGGTGCCACTGATTTAAGGTGGGACTGGAGAGAGCTGTGTGATTGAGGGGACAGGCTAGAATGAGAGTGAAGGAGCCTGGGTAATGATTGGTATCTATGTGAATGTTATCAAGGGAAGCTCTCAATGCCTGATTTAAGTAGCTGACAAAGAGAAGTGTCATTCTCTGAGATGATCAGGAATTCTGCTTTGACTAAGTCTGGGAGTCATCCAAGTGTGAACAAATAGTAGCACTGACAAGAATTAGCATGTGGTCACAATGACTGTTTGCCAGGCAAGGATTTGAAATTAGGATAGTTAAAGCACTTTATTCTATATTGCAAGGCTAAAAATCGACCCCTAGATTTTTTTACTCTGATTCCAACACTTCAAAACAAGACCTTTACAATATCTTCTCTGTTTGCTTTTAATAAACAATCTAGACACAGCAGTGGTTATCCCAGAAGAAAGTCTGAGGGTTATTTATGTAAGGATAACAGCACAGAAGTGGAACTTAAGTCCGAATATATTGAATAAGATACAAAATAAGAGAGGAATCTTTGAAATGAACCAGAATGGGCTGTGCAGTAGTGTGAGGGTGTCCAGAAGGGCAGAAAGAAGCCAGGGGGACATTTATGAGATCAATGGGCTACTTCACTGACCTACTGCAATGCCAAGTAGAATAGGGGCTGAACGTGGTGGGTGAGGCTGAGTGTAAATTGCTTCACTGAGCACAGCACATGGAGTGGAACTGGGTGGGCTTGGAGATGGAAGAGCAGAAAACTTTGCAGGGGCACTTAGCTCTGAACTTTGGTCAGAAAGGAAGTGATTTCTGAAGGGGCTAAAGGAAAAACTGCATGTAGGGCGTTAAGTAAATCGATGACGTTTCTAGTCTCTCAACATGACTGGATATAAAATAACACACTCAAATCCTGTAGTGATGCTCTAAAGTCTAGGGAATGAAGAAGTGGTGTTACCTGAAAAAGAAACAGAGTGAGGAATGTTTGAGGAAGGGCAGGACTGGTGGACATTGAATCAGGACATCTGCCGACAAACAGGGGACAAAATGCCTTTCTCTCAGGCACTTCAGAGAGGGCTCCCCTGTGTGGCTGTGTGTGAGAACTGTGAGACAGTCACTAGTACATACCCTTCCTGCCCTCTGCTTGTTCCTGCTTGGGGGTGACTGCTGGGGACAAATTTGTATGCTCCCTATTCTGAATAAAGCAGAAAATGGTCCTAATCATTGTGGGAACCTTCAAAGCAAGAAGATGAGGAAACTCTAAAGATGCTCTTCAGAAGCTGGGAACTGAGTTCTCTCGGCCTTAGTGTTGCTCAGTCCTCACAGGGAGGGGAAGACTGTGATACAGGCACATGTCACTGCAACCAGCATGCTACCTACCAACAAACCAAAGGCACCGGACTTTCTCTTCCTGAGACCTGTCCACTCGTCCTTATCTCTGATTGTCGTGAGCAAGGCTTCAGGAGCACAGGACAATTCGAATGACTTGAAGGAAGACACAATGACAATGTGACTCCCTGGATATTTTGCAGTTGACAAGTGACCACATAAACTTAATGAATCTCTAGAGGAAAGTGGTCCCTGGGTATTATCAAAAAATCCTGTCTGCACTTCCTATTCTGTCATTGTGTCTATACAGCCAGGGTGACCCTATAACTAGACACACACCATAGTATGCCAACACAGACACATATGAGCACACACATGCATAAATTCAAGAAACACACTCAGACACATTCACACACAGGCTATACCAACTCACACATCAGGCATACAACATACATATAGGCATGGATTTGTACTTATGAAAAGGGAAGTGCACATAATCCAAGTTTGGCTTGCTAGTCAAGGAAAAGAAGTCCTGTCCAAGCAAAGACCTTGAGCCTATTTTAAGAGGAATAAACGGCCACAAGAATTCTTAATGAATAAACTATACTGATTTACTTTCCCAAACAGCATGATGGCTTTAATACAGAATGAATAGCAGAATACCAAGAAGAAGGGAGAAAGGGAGGAAAAGGAGGGGAAGATGGGAGGGCAGGAAAGGGGAAATCAGGGAAGGGGAAGAGAGAAAGGGATAGAGCTCTCTTAAAGTGCCCTGGGTGCTAAATAGTGCCAGTTTGAGCCAGAGTATAAACATTAGTTATAGAGAAATTTGAGGAAGATTAAACTAAATTTTGAAAGACGTGCTAACAGGACATGCCTGGGACTTGGGTATGAGACTGGAAGAATTTAAGCAGGTAAGTAGATTCACTAAAAACCAGCAGGCTGGGAGAGAAAGAGGGGATTCAAGAGTTCTCTTTTAGCCATGGCATGTTTTAAATTGATGTCTCCTCTGTGGAAGTGTCAAGGAGAAGCTGCATATATAAAACTGAAATTGAAAGGCAAGGTCAGGGCTGGAGAGAAAGAGAGAAGAATGATGGGAATGGAGATGGTATATAAAGTGTGGTATTGGATGAAGCTGTAAGGTGATCGTGTACATAAAGAAGAGGCCCTGGGCAGATGGAGGCATCTAGCCTTCAAAGGCATGCAGAGGAGGGGGAGTGGGAAAATAAAAGGAACCATCAGTGAAGGATGGGAAGAGCCTGAGAGCTTTCATCTGTTTTTATCAGTTTTACTAGTGTGTGAACCAGCTGAAGAGGAATAAATCTACTTTATGTTCTTTCTCTTCTTGCAAGAGCTGAGAATTGGGGAAGGCAAGGTTTTAAAGCTGTGTCCACAAATTCTTTGATAAGCCTTCATCTGAGAAATAGCCTAATTTCCTTCCCTGTGTGTGGGCTACATTTAATGACTTGGTTCTAATTAATCAAGTCTGGCAGTACTGTGGGGTAACCACTTCAAGATTAGATTAGAAAGAGACTGAAACTCCCAACTTGACTCTTGTTATGACTTTGTCTGGAGTCATCTGCTCTGAGGTGAGCTGGCCCTTCTATAGAGAGGTAGTCCATGTGGAGATCTGAGAACCATGACCAACCGCCACTGTCAGCTAGTTACCCATGAGAGTAACCTAGCCTAAAGCCTATATACATTGTAATCTACCGTCCCATCACATCTACACTGCTGTGGATGCTGAACAGAGCTCAGTGATGCAGTTAAATGATGAAATGTGTTTTTCTCTGATGACCTTGATCATTTAGACACCTGGAGATCCAGGTGACCATTGCCTTATTCCCTATCTTGCTCAAATCTTCTGAAAAAGAACACCTAGACGAAGTGGGTCGCAGAAATTTTGACATAGTAAAAGTTTGCCATTTGATGCTGCTAAGCTTTGGGGGTAATGTGTTTGGAGGCAATAAATGGTGAATATATCAGCATAATGGAGCAGAAAATGTCATAGAGCTATGTGTAATAAGTTTCTTCCCAACATTCCTATTGCTTTAGTTCTAGGAGAAAATGAATCATGACTGGTAAGTGTATTTGGAAAACAATACTATGTTTTCTCCATACAAAAATAAGAGCCAGTGATATGGTGCTGTGTGGGTAACATCTTCCCCCTTCACCTACTCTGATTAAACACTTTCCACCTTGGAGTATTTCTCTCAAGGAAACGTGACTTCTTAGAGGCTAGTTCCAATGTATTATGGATTTGATAAGGAACTTTCTACGGGTATCATTCTGTCTTCCCCACCCTCACTGAAATCATAAGTGATGACAACACCCAGTAAAGAACACAGAAGTTACAGCTATAATGGAAGGACACCTCAAAGCCAGGCTCCCCTGTCTCCTATAAAACCACAGGAATGTACCAGTGTTATTAGCCTCGGTTCCTGCCTTTCTGAGATGATTTGCTAGTCCTCTTGTAGGTGAGAGGATTAGGTAAAGTGAGACTTGTGGGGACCTTTTAATCTACCATTGCATCACTTCTATGCTACTGTTGATGCTGGATAGAGCCCAGTGATGCAGTTAAATGATGGAGTGCATTTTTCTCTGATGACCTTGAATGTTCCTTTCAATTACCTTATATAGCACATTAGCTCAGCAGCACATCATTTGCCCAAGCACACACCTCTACCTGAGTGCCATCTCCATGCAGCCTATTATGCATGATTTGATTATTCCTGCATTTCATGTTTCAAATAGCTTATTCTCTGTTCTTTTTCATAATTCTTGGGATGATTTTATTTTTTATCTGAATTAAACACACAAAAATCCCAGGGCATATCTGAACCTGAATCATGACAGCTGGGAATTTGAGCCTCGGTACCTACTCTGATTCCTCTCCTTTTGAAATCACTGAAAAGAATGATACTAATCAGAGGAGCCAGTTGTAAGCAGGCAACCAAATTAAAGGTGACTTTCCCACAGAAGGCCCACAGGAGAGACTCTTTACAAAAGAAAAATGTTAAACTGGGCGTGCGCTCATTGTCAGCTATTGAGACAGCTGTGATATCAGTCTTAAGTGTTTCATTTACTGTCTTCCCTCTCATAGCTTACTTTAAGGAAGAGGACCCCACGCCTGCAGGAAGCTGCGGGTCTCCAAGAAGGGTTGAATGAGACGACCAAGCTGAGAAAGTCAGTCCCATTAACTTCTCAAAGACATGACACATACAATCAGCATCTCTGTGTTTAAAATTTACTAAGAATGCAAATCATGGGAAGTCACTGTCTCCAGCAGAGAATCTACTAGTATTATCTTGCTGAATGGATATAGTATCAAACTGCCTTCTAAATACTTATATTTGTAACTTTTGATTATTGCACCTCACAGCCTTCAAAAAACAAATCAACAACAAAAGAAGTTTTCATTTATTTACATGTCTTTGTTTTCTGGAAGTGTGTGTGTGTGTGTGTGTGTGTGTGTGCGCGCGCACATGCATGTATGTGTGTGAATTACTAGAGTCCAAATGCAAATGGTGTACAACTTAACTACATTCCCAGCTCACTAGGTATTTTTAAAAGAATTTTTAAAGGATCTTTATTTTTAAAATTGCTTTTTTCAAACAAGCAATGTTTTCACAATATGAACTGTACTACAGACATATTTAGTTGCAACTGTTCACTTCATTTCAATTGTTTAAGATGTTAAAATATCTTAATATGAAATATTTTGAAAATACTAAAATTTAGAAAGCATAAACAAACATTTGTCTTCACACCATTAAGCTCCAACAACTGTTCATGTTTTGCCGTGGTTCAGACACTTCTATTATTAAGAAATAAAGCATTCCAATTAGAAATGACACGTCCTTCACTGCGTCTTCTTCCCTTAGATTCACACAGTCCTAAGGGTTTGTATGTCACGCTTTCATAATTACACATGTCAATATGGGGATTCTAATGAAAACCTAGCCCATCTTTATTAAGTCTGAAAATCCTCCTTTCGCAGCAGGCACTGTACTGAGTAGAGCTGTAGGAAGTTAGGGGCTCTGTCAACTTGGATTCCTTCTTCTGCCAAATTCCTGAAATCTGAATCATCATCATGTTCTGTCTAATGTCCTGTTGGTCCTGGAATTAAATATATGGAAATTCCATTACCCTGAAACTGAATTCTCACAATTTGTCATTCCACTTGAAAAATCTTGCCCCTGTTTGATCAACACATATTCTCCTTGTCATTCAACTTGAAAAATTTTGCCCCTGTTTGATCAACACATATGCTCCTTTTTCCTGTTTGAGTCCTTTATCAGAACAAAACAAAAACAAACAAACAAAAAAACCAACTCTTGCTTCACACAGCCCCCATGCCAGTTTGAGTTGGTTTTTTTTTTTTTTTTTTTCGTTTTTCAATTTCTTATTAGGTATATTCTTTATTTACATTTCAAATGCTATTCTGAAAAGCCCCCTATATCCTCCCTCCACAGTTAGAGTTCTATTACAGAGTGAGCTCACTTTTTTAAGACTTCCTGAATATTCTGTGATTTTTGCTGTTTCTGTTTACTCTCCAATTCATACAAAGCATGGAATGTAGCTTGATCTCAGCCGCTGTTCATGTTCTCTTTACACAGAATACATCTGTGTCTCAGAATCCATGAGAGAGGTAGGGTCCTCTTTATGTATGTTTAGTAGAAAAATATTTAATACAAAGTTTGCATATGACAGAAGTGAGTCCAAGAATCTAAAAAACAAGAACTCTTAATGGTGAAACCACCAATGAAAAGTCATAAGAGTTGCCAAAAGATTTGAGAACTGGGTCTCCGGACTTCACAAAAGTATTTCTTACTGTAATAACTCAGGAACTGGAAGAGAAGAACATTTGATAAGCTACTTTCAGGTTTATGAAACACAAGAAAAGAACATGAGGGGACAATAGTGAGTTAAAAGACAGCCAGTGTTACCAAAAACCTATACCCACCAGTCTAGAAATACACAGCCCTAAGCTGACTCTCTACCTTCAAAACATTGTCATCCTTATGCCCAAAACATTGTTAAAGGGAATCTCAAGTAAAATGTTTGGTACAAGTCTATCTTTTCCCTTTGTCTCTTCTAGTTGTATTCGAGATCTTTGATTTTGACAACCTAAAGCTCAGATTTAGTACTGTATTCTTATTTTTTATTTTTTATTAGGTATTTTCTTTATTTACATTTCAAATGTTATCCCCTTTCCTGGTTTCACATCCAAAAACCCACTATCCTATCCTCCCTTCCCCTGCTCACCAACCCACCCACTCCACTTCCCTGTCCTGGCATTCCCCTACATTGGGGCATTTTGTCTTCTCAGGACGAGGGCATCTCCCCCAATTGGTGTTCAATAAGGCCATTCTCTGCTACATATGCAGCTAGAGCCAAAGGTCCCTCAATGCGTACTCTTTGGTTGGTGGTTTAGTCCTTAAGAGCTCTGGGGGTGCTGGTTGGTTCATATTGTTGTTCCTCCTATGGGGCTGCAAGCTCCTTCAGATCCTTTGGTCCTTTCTCTGGGTCCTCCACTGAGGACCTCATGCTCAGTCCATTGGATGGCTGAGAGCATCCATCTTTGTATTTGTCAGGCACTGGCAGGGTCTCTCAAGAGAGGCTCCTGCCAGGCTCCTGTCAGCAAGCACTTGTTGGCATCCACAATAGTGTCTGGGTTTGGTGACTGTATATGAGATGGATCCCCAGGGGTGGCAGTCTCTGGATGGCCTTTCCTTCAGTTTCTGCTCCATACTTTGTCTCTGTATCTCCTCCCATGGGTATTTTGATCCACCTTCTAAGAAAGACCGAAGTATCCATACTTTGGTCTCCCTTCTTCTTGACCTTCATTAGTTCTGTGAATTGTATCTTGGGTATTCCAAGCTTCTGGGCTAACATCCACTTATCAATGAGTGTATATCATGTGTGTTCTTTTGTGACTGGGTTATCTCACTCAGGATGATATTTTCTAGTTCCATTCATTTGCCTAAGAATTTCATGAATTCGTTGTTTTGAATAGCTGAGTAGTATCCCATTGTGTAAATGTACCACATTTTCTGTATCCATTCTTCTGTTGAATGTCATCTGGTTTCTTTCCAGTTTCTGGCTATTATAAACAAGGCTGCTATGAACATAGTGGAGCATGTGTCATTATTACATGTTGGAGCATCTTCTGGGTATATGACCAGGAGTGGTATAGCTGGGTCCTTAGTAGTTCAAGGACCTCCACATAGAACCAGATACACTGAAACTAATAGAAAAGAAAATGGGGAAGAGCCTCAAGCACATGGGCACAGGGGAAATTTTCTGAACAGAACAATAGCTTATGTTCTAAGATCAAGAATTGACAAATGAGACCTCATAAAATTACAAAGCTTCTATAAGGCAAAGGACACTGTCAAAAGGCCAAACCAGCAGCCAGCAGATTGGGAAAAAATCTTGACCAACCTTACATCTGACAGAGGGCTAATATCCAATATATACAAAGAACTCAAGAAGTTAGATCCAGAGAACCAAATAACCCTATTTAAAATGAGGTAGAGCTAAGCAAAGAATTCTCAACTGAGGAATATCGAATGGCTGAGAAGTATCTAAAAAAATGATCAACATCCTTAGTCATCAGGGAAATGCAAATCAAAACAACCCTGAGATTCTACCTCACACCAGTCAGAATGGCTAAGACCAAAAACTCAGGTACAACAGATGCTGGTGAAGATGTGGAGAAAGAGGAACACTCCTCCATTGCTGGTGGGATTACAAGCTGGTACAACCACTCTGGAAATCAGTTTGGTGGTTCCTCAGAATATTGGACATAGTACTTTCTACCTTTCTACCTGAGGACACATGCTCTACTATGCTCATAGCAGTCTTATTACTGCAGTCTTCATGAGCAAACTTCATTGTCCCATGCTTCTCAAGGTGAGTTTCTCCCTTCTCAAAAATGCTGCAATCTTTCTTCAAGTAACCAATATGTGAGTAGTTTTGTACTCATGTCTCCTTGCCTCTGTGGTATTTCTCTCTACTCTATTCAGTGATTAACACATGTGCAGGACGTGTAAGAGATTCTCCATGTTTTCAGAATAAATTCCTAAAATCTCAGGAAATCTCATCATCTCTGTGTATCTTCTCCATGTTGTCCTGCCAGACTATGATGTTCTCTAGACAAGACACATATAGTGCATCTTTTTTATTCTTTTATGATTTGCCTAACCTAGACACCCAATCATATTATTTCTCATTCAAATTTGCCATATAAAACTATGACCTTTCAGTGACCTGCACTCTCTGGATTCCATGATTTCTCTGGTACCCTGTATTTTTACCCTATATATTTTCACTGACCCCTCTGTCATTCTTCCCAGCATCAATTCATCCAGTTCATATAGTCATGACTTCCTTCCCTCTACCTGAGACTCTATCAGGCATTCAATAACTACTCCATGTCCACCTGCCTCTTCGCTCAAGTAAACAGGGAACTTCATGAGTCAGAGATTGGTTTTTATAATTTTTTTCTGATCTCCAGTGCTCAGCCCAACTTATTCTCCGGAGCAGATGCTCAATATTTCTTCCTGACTTGTATTGAATTGCTCTCAAACTTGGCAGGAGAAAAAAAAATGAATTCCAAGTAAAACTAGGAGACAATAGATGAGAATTAAGAATTACCATTAGACATTTGATTGTCAGATTGATTCCCATTGAACCTCAAGCAGAATAATAGCACAGCCTTCCCCACCATAATTTTCTTCTTCTAAATTTGCTAGAGTGCCAATTTCCAGCAGATAAAAGAATTTTAACCTATGTGTGTTAAATTCTCACATGCTTATTCTATAAAATTTAACTGATAATATGTAGGAGGAACAGCAGCAGCCACCTCTATGTAAAAGCCAGGGCCACACAGCCACAAAAGCATCTCCTTCAGGAAGACCTAATTGAAGACTGACTGAGAGACCATGAATTGCTGATTCAGACAATGCCAGCCAATTGGGAACTGCTAATTAGAAGCAATTCTTTCTTTGGCTCAATGGAGCATGGGTGGAATGTACTAAAGGAGCTTGCAGCAGTGTTCAGATGAATTTGCAGTGGTGTTTCTCACCTGCTCCTGAGTCTGTTTTAGTTCTACACCACCTTACCTCCAACACCAAAGTTCAGGTAGGGTCGGGTAGTGAGCAGTAGAGGGCACAGGCAGTGGTAATAGTCTTAATTTTAACCTTCATGTATGAAAACAAAACTATCCAACAAGGTAGCCTGTGCCTTAATTCCAAGCTACTTGAAAGGCTGATACAGAAGAATCTTTAGAGCTCAGAAGTTAAGCAATACAGCAGTACCACATCTCAAAAATTTGTTTGGAATAAAAGAACTTCTGGGGGAATCACCATCCCTGGTCTCAAGCTTTACTACAGAGAAATAGTTATTTAAAAAAACAAAACAAAACAAAACAAAAACACCTCATATTAGTACAGAGTTGATCAATTTAATAGAATTGAAGACCCAGAAATAAACCCACACACTTATAGGCATTTGATTTTTGACAAAGAAACCAAAACCATATGGTGAGAAAAAGAATCTTCAACAAATGGTGCTAGTTAAACTGGCACTCTGAATGCAGAAGAATGCAAATTGACATTTTGCAATCCATATTTATCACCCTACACAAAACTCAAGTCCAAGTGGATCAAGAACCTCAACAGAAAACCAGATACACTGAATCTAATAGAAGAGAAAGTGTGGGATGTCCTTGAATGCATTGGCACAGAAGAAAATTTCCTAAACAGAACATTAGTGACTCAGGCTCTAAGATCAAAAATTGATAAATGGGACATCTTGAAACTGAAAAGCTTCTGTAAGGCAAAGAACACTGTGAATAGGACAAAATGGCAGCCTACAGATTGTGAAAAGACCTTCATTAACCGCACATCCAACAGAGGGCTAAATATCTAAAATATATATAAAGAGCTCAAGAAGTTAGACTCCCCAAAACTAAATAACCCAATTAAAAAATGTTTTACAGAGCTAAACAGAGAATTCTCAACAGAGAAATCCCAAATGGCCAACACGAACAACAATATGAACTAAGTAGTATTCCCAGAAATCCCAGGAACTAAACCACCAACCAAAGAGTACACATGGTGGCACTCATGACTTTAGCTGCATATATAGCAGAGGATGGTCGGTCATCAGTGAGAGGAGAGCCCCTTGGTCCTGTGAAGGTTCTATGCCCCAGTATAGGGGGATGCTAGGGCCAGGAAGCTGGAGTGGGTGGGTTGGTGAGCAGGGGGAGGGGAGAGGAGAGAGGGGAGTTTTCGAGAGAAAACTAGGAAAGGGGATAACATTTGAAATGTAAATAAAGAAAATATCTAATAAAAAATGTTCAACATCCTTAGTCATCGGGGAAATGCAAATCAAAAGTACCATGAGGTTCCACCTCATACCAGTCAGAATGACAATGTTCAAAAACTCAGGAGACAGCAGATGCTGGCAAGGATGTGGAGAAAGAGGAACACTCCTCCATTGCTGGTGGGTCTGTAAACTTGTACAACTACTCTGGAAATCAATCTGCTGTTCCTCAGAAAATTGGAAATAGTTCTACCTGAAGGCCTAGCTATACCATTCCTAGGGCATATACCCAAATGTTCATAGGAGCCTTATTCAAAATAGGCAGAAACTGGAAACAACTCACCTGAATGTGCCTTACCTAAATAATCATGGAAGGCAGAGGGAAGGAGGAACCTGAGAGGGAGATGGGAGGGAGAGGAGAAACAGGGGGCAGGATCGGGTGTGGACAGAGACTGTAGAGAGGCCCAGAGAGCCAGGAGAATGAATGGAAATATGCAGCTGCTACAGATGGAGGGTGAGAGGAACATCTAGAAAGTCCCAGAGACCTGGGATGGGGGAGGATTCCGGGACTCAATGTACTTACCCAAAATGCCCAACAGTGGAGATATGCAACTTGAAGAGACCAACTCCAGTAGTAAGAAAGGACCTCCAGTAAAGGAATGGGACACCAATCTACAAAACTTTCGACTCAAAATTGCTCCTGTCTAAAAGAAATGCAGGGACAAAAACGGGGGAGAAAATGAAGGAATAGACAACCAGTGACAGGCCCAACTTTGGGTCCATCCCATGTGCCAGCACCAATCCCTGGCACTATTACTGATGTCACATTGTGCTTGCAGACCAGAATCTAGCATGGCTGTTCTCTGAGAGGCTCTATCAGCAGCTGACTGAGACAGAAGCAGATACTGAGGTCAGGGGACCCCCTATGAAGTGTTAAGGGAAGGATTGAAGGAACTGAAGGGGGTGGCAACCCATAGGAAGACCAACAGTGTCAACTAACCTGGACCCCTGGAAGCTCCCACAACCAAAGAGCATACATGAGCTGGTCCAACACCCCGGCACACATGTATCAGAGGGCTGCCTTGTCTGGCCTCAGTGAGAGAGGACGTGCCTCTAATCCTATAGACACTTGATGTCCTATGATTGGGGGATGCAGGTGGCATCAGAGAAGAGGGGGATGGGGGATGGGAAAAAGCACTCAGCCTCTTCGAGGGGTCGCACAGAGGGGGATCAATATTTGGGATATAAATAAATTAAATGATTAATTAATTTTTTAAAAATGTGGTTTCTTGCTATCCCAATAGATGAAAGGTTTTCTTTTTCACTTAGATTTGTAAATTTCCACTTGAGAATAAAAAGGAATGTGTCCTGGCATAAAATGAGATGTCCTAGGCTGCTTGAGGAACAGGCGCTCTAGAAGACTCCCTTGCTCGCTACATCTCTGCTTCGAGTCCCCAGCAGAGTGGCTTTAAGAGCAGGAGCAACATTTGATTTGTTCAGCTCCACTCATATCAAACTGCCTTAAAATGAAATATGAGTTTAGCCAGCTCCTAACAGTGTATTAGCTACTTGATATTACTTAATTGGTGGCTTAAATGGATACTGGAAAAGGTTGTTTTGTTGAACAGATTCAGTCTAAGTCAGCAAGCAGCTGATTGAAGCAGGAACAAAAACAAAAAACAACAAAAAGAGCAAAGTTGAAACAATCAAGGGAGGACTTTGCCTGTGGGAGAGAAGGATTCCTACACCATCTCATCATTTACCTAGCACACCCCGGAGAATGTGACTTTGTTCCCTGTTCATTTGTTTTCTGATAGTATTTTCATGAGCTAATAAAAGCAAAACAATCACTGTTTCTCAAATCGCAGAGGGAAGAGACAGCCTACAGAATGGGAGAAAAGTTTTGGGAATATTCTATAATAGGAACTTAATGCCCAGAAACTAAAAGTAAATTAAACATCAGGTGAAAGTACATGTTGCCCAGAATGTGGAGAAGGGGGAGCACTCCTCCATTGCTGGTGGGATTGCAAACAGGTACAGCCACTCTGGAAATCAATCTGGAGGTTCCTCAGAAAATTGGAAATAGGTATACCTGAAGACCCAACTATATCACTCTTCGGCATATATCCAAAAGATGCCCCACAATGCCACAGGGGCATGTTATCCACTATGTCATAGCAGCCTTATTTGTGATAGCCAGAAGCTGTAAATAACCCAGGCATCCCACAACAGAAGATTGGATACAGAAAATATAGCTCATTACACAATGGAGTACTACTCAGCTATTAAAACTAGGACATCATTAGTTTTTCAGGCAAATGGACAGAACTAGAAAATATTGTCCTGAGTGAGGTAACAAAAAAAGCACAGAATACACAAGATACCGTCTACAGAACTCACAGTTAATAAACCAAAGGGCCCAAGTGAAGATACCTCAATCCCACTTGGGAGGAAGAAGAAAAAAAATCACAGGAGGCAAAGGGAAGGAGGGTTCTAGGTAGAAAAGGAGACAGGGAGGGGAAGAGGGGAACATGATCAGGTATTGGGTGGGGAAATATGACTAAAGCCCTGAAGCCAGCAGAAAGAATGGCAACAGGCAACCTCGGGAGGTAGGAGGTGGGGGGAATGCTCTAGAATGTACCAGAGACCTGGGAAGTGAGAGAGTTTCAGGACGCAAAGGGAGGGGCTTTAGATGCAATGCTTTACAGTGGGGAGAGGAAACTTACAGAACCCACCTCCAGTAGAAACATAGGGCATCAAGTAGAGGGGTGGGGTTGCCATCTGTACTGACTGCTTTTGTGTGTCAACGTGACACAGGCTGGAGTTATCATTGGAAAAGGAGCTTCATCTGAGAAAATGCCTCCATGAGATCCAGATGTAAAGCATTTTCTCAATTAGTGATCAGGCGGAAGGGCCCCTTGTGGGTGGTTCCATCTCTGGGCTGGCAGTCTTGGCTTCTATAAGAAAGCAAGGTTAGTTCATATTGTTGTTCTACCTACAGGGTTGCAGCCCCCTTCAGCTCCTTGGGTACTTTCTCTAGCTCCTCCATTGGGGACCACCCAGCACAAGGGAAGGCCTGGGCCAAGTAGTGGGAATGGGTGGGTAGGGGAGCAGGGGCGGGGGGGTATAGGGAACTTTCAGGATAGCATTTGTAATGTAAATAAAGAAAATATTAATAATAAAAAATAAGTATAAAAAATAGTTAAAAAAGAAAGAAAGAAAGAAAGAAAGAAAGAAAGAAAGAAAGAAAGAAAGAAAGAAAGAAAGAAAGAAAGAAAGAAAGAAAGAAAGGTGAGCAAGCCAGGGGAAGCAAGCCAGTAAGAAACATCCCTCCATGGCCTCTGCATCAGTTCCTGCTTCCTGACCTGCTTGAGTTCCAGTCCTGACATTCTTTGGTAGTCAACAGCAATGTGGAAAGTGTAAGATAAACTCTTTTCTCCCCAACTAGCTTCTTGATCATGATGTTTGTGCAGGAATAGAAACCCTGACTAACACACCATCCTACAGTCAAAAACTCTGCCCCATAATTGTTCCTGTCTGAAAGAACTGCAGGGATGGAAATGGAGAGGAGCCTGAGGAAAGGAAGGTCCAGTGACAGGCCCAAAGTGACAGATCCAGCTCAAGGGGAGGTCCCAAGGTCTGACACTATTACTGGTGTTATGCTGTGTTCATCAATGGAGCCTATCATTACTGCCCTCTGAAAGACCCAACAAGTAGCTAAAAGAGTAAGATGTAGATATTTGCACAATGGACAGAAGCTGCTGACCTCTGTGGTTGAATTAGGGAAGAGCTGGAAGAAGCTGAAGAGAAGGGCAACTCTATAGGAAGACCCACAGTCTCAACTAATCTGGACCCACAAGATCTCTCAGACACTGAGCCACCACCCAGGCAGTATACACAAGCTGATATGAGGCCCCCAACATATGTACAGCAGCAGACTGCCAGGTCTGGACTCAGTCAGAGAAGATGCATCTAACCCTCCAGAGACTTGAGGCCCAGGGAGTGGGTAGAGGTGAGGGGTGGGGACATCCTCTTGGAGATGGGGGGTGGTTATGGGATGTGGAATAATCAGAGGGTGGACCAGAAGAGGGATAAAGTCTGGACTGTAAAAAAAGATTAAAGAATAAATTTTAATTTTTTTTTTTTACTTATTCACATTACCTCCTGATCACTGCTTCCCTCCCAGTCACCCCCTCCCGGTTATAATCCTTTCTCCATCTCCCCTCCCTTCTCCTCTGAGCAGGGGCCTCCACCCCTGAGTATTCCCCCACCCTGGCACTTTAAGTCTCTGCAAGTCTAGGCACTTCCTCTCCCACTGAGGCCAGACAAGGCAGCCCAGCTAGAAAAACATATGCCACATAAAGGAAACAGCTTTTGAGACAGCCCCTGCTCCAATTGTTCAGGACCCATAGGAAGACCAAGCTGCACATATGCTACATAGAAGCAAGGAGGCCTAGGTCCAGCCCATGTATATTCTTTAGTTGGTGGTTCAGACTCTGAGAGCCCTAAGGGTCCGGGTTAGTTGACTCTATTGGTCTTTCTGTGGAGTTCCTATCCCCTTTTGGCCTGCAATCCTTCCTCCTATTCTTCCATAAGTGTCTCCAAACTCCAAATCATTCCTTCAACAAGTGGGCAAATGAAATGAACACAAAGACCTTAAGAGAAGTTTGTATGTGAATAAAATAAATACAAAGGAAAGGACTAGGTACTATGGTGGAGAAGAATGTTTATTATAGAGAGAAGGAAGAACAAAGGCAGAGACAGACATCTGGGAGAGTCCAAAGTGGACATGACCCTGAGCTGGGCCATGTGAGTAGATGAAGAGGAGAGGAAGAACAGGGAAACCAGGTACAACAGCCAAGAGGCCCAAGGCAACAAGGAGCGCAGGTAACCAAAATGGTTGGATTGCATAGGGAAGAGCAGTCCAGCACCACGGGCAGGAGCGTTCAGGGTATGAGGCAGGATGTGCCAGCCAGGACAGCCCTGTACAGGTAGGGACTGGGTGAGTACTAGGAGAACCTGGCAACCAGGTCTGCTCTGATCTTTTCAATAGACAGCTCAGCCACTTGTCCCTGGTCTGAAACCTACAAACAAAAATAATACATTTGAAAACCTGTTTAGTATCCTTATGTATCAGAGATACACAAATTAAAACTATACTTACAAGGCAGAATGATTACTGCCTTAGAATAGGTATCTTCTAGGGAAAGCAAAAGACAGTAAATACTGACAAAGATAGTAAGGAGCTGGAGAGTAAAGGGACCTTTGTTCCTGGCTGGGGGTTGGGGGGGGGGGGAGCAAACTACTGCAGCTCCTATTGGAAGCATTATTGAGGTTTCTAAAAATGAAAATAAAAATAAAAGTAGAACTAGCCTATGACCAAGCTCTATCACTGCCAGACATAACTAAAGGAATCATACCACAGAGATACTTGCACCATTGTGCTTATTGCAAAACCATTCACAACAGCCAAGATATGAAACCTCCTGACATTCTCACCAATAGATGAACTCATAAAGAAATGTGCGATAAACACTTAATGGACTTTTATTCCACCACAAATAAAAACAGTATTCTGTCATTTGCAGAAAAAAATGAGTGAAGGACTATGAAGCACACCATGTTGGAAAATATATACCAGAATCAGAAGGAAAAATATTGCGTGTATTCTCTTATGTGTAGAATCTAGATACGCACATATAGACATGTGTGTATGTATGTGTGTGCATCTCTCTCATCTCTCTGTATGTCTCTGTCTCTGTGTCTCTGTGTTTCTCTCTGTCTCTTCTTCTGTCTTTCTTTCTCTCTGTGTCTCTGTCTCTGTCTCTGTGTGTGTTTGTGTGTGTGTGTGTGTATATATATATATATATCCTCCTGCTGTCAATATGTATTATGTCATATATATATACATACATACTTTGTGTATATAAATATATATATATATATACATGCATACATTATGTGTATATATATATCACATAATACATATTGACAGCAGGAGGATATATATATATATATATATATATATATATATATATATATACACAGTATGTATGTATATATATGACATAATGCATATTGACAGCAGGAGGATTGTCTAAAGGAGGAAGTGGACCAACAGAACTGGTACAAAGGAAAGGGAGGGTGGGAAGGAGATGGATATGAGCAAATACAATTTTTGTGTGTAAACATATCATATTTAAACCCCTTTTATATAAAGCAACAACTAAATTTTAATTTTTTTAAAAAAGTAATAAAATAGGGAAAACGCCATTTTCAAGACAGAGTATAACATGAATATAAATGGTCGTGTGTTTCAACATGCCACTGAACTCATCGAAAGTTAAGGTGTAGTATAGATGGGGGTATAAGTCCATGTGTGTCCACCATGTGTGTCCACCATGTGTGTGCTGGATTTTCTATCAGGTTCTGTTCTCCAAAGGTGGCTTTGTGTCTGACCTATGCTTTACAGAGTGATGTGCTCATTCTCTTGAGGTCAGAATCTCATTCCCCTTCCCTTTAATCTGGGCAGAGTGTGACTCGTGCAGCCAAGACAATGCCACGCAGAGATGCTGCTGGCCTCTTGAGGATGAGCTTTGTTAAGGGGAATGCAGTGGGCTGGAACATTGGTGCTAGAAGTTAACAATCTGTACAAGGCTTCTGGGGCAATGTTTAGAGCTCAGGGACGTTCTCACTGTGTGATGATAAAGCAGACTCCCAAACTGCAAGAGACTGAAACCCTTCTTGCACGGCTCAGAAGTTCTGTGAGACGGCACTAGGGATAGAAACCAAGAAAGTTTCAAATCAAGTCTAGACTATTGTTAACAGAGTGAAAGGAAAAATGAAATCCTTGCCAGTAATCTTAATCTGTTGCTATTACTCCAATGGCTTTAATATCCTGAAGTTTCTTTATATTGGGTGCAAAAAAACTTGTGTTATAACAGCTAAATCTAAGGAAATGTATGGGAAATAAAGAAAAGTGAGAGGATTTTTTTGCCTTATAAAAACAACTACTCAAAAAACCAACAACAACAACAACCAAAAACTACTCAGCAAGTGTTCTATTCTGTTAAAAATTTTATCATTTAAAAAATATTTGTTATCATGTAATGATAGTACATCACCTGGTACCCGGGCCCACAGTGGTATTTCAGTACATGCATTCCCACAACACTGATGAAAACACGTTTCTCTTTACTACTACCCTGCCTCCTCCAGTAAGTTATTCTTTGTAAAAATTAAAGGTTTGTTACTTAAAACTCTTTATATATAAAATGAGTATATTTAATGTGTACAGTCTTTATTTGGATATGTATACATACTCATGAAACTGTCACCACAATGAAGGTCATGAATATAAATAACCAGAAGCCCAAACATTTCTGTGTCCACTTTTAAACCTTTTTATCTACCATGAAGCAGTAGCTGGGCTCCTCTTGTCACTCTATATTAACTGGAATTTTCTAGTTATACACAAATAAAATCTTATAATTATTATTTGACCTGTTGTATTAACAAAATTCTTTTCATTTTTGAATATTTTCTTATGAATATGTATAGTTTGTGTACATGCACAAACACAAACTCACACACGCACACGCACATGCACACACACACACACACACACATACACACACACCACACACACACATCACTCTCTGTCCTTTTAAGGAAATATAGTACATTTCCATTGAGTTACATGACTCAATAGTCTTCTTTGTGTTTACTCTTGAGTAATGGTATTCCACTAGATAGATAGAATATAATTTATCTACTCACTTGTTTATGGCATTTAGGTTGTTTTCAGGTTTTATTTTTTTAAATATACTTTAATTGAAATAGAATCATTTCCCTTTCTCCCTTCAGACACAATGCAGAGATTTTTGACTATTGTTAATAAACCTGCCACAAACATCCATGTACTGCCCAGGTATAGAAATATACTTATCTTTCTCTTGTATAAGTGGAGTAAGATGGCTCTGTCGTATTTTAGGTCCACATTAAATAATTTTAAATACTATCAAACTTGCTTCAAAAGTGACTCAGTCATTTAACAGTCTCCTCAATGGCATTTGAATGTTCGAGTTCCCACACTTTGTCACCAACATTTGGAACTGTCACATTTGTACTTTAACCATTCTAGTAAGTATGTGGGCATACATCATGCTTCCAACTTCCACCTTCCTAATGAGTCACAATGCTCAGTACTTCACGTGTCTTAGTGAAGCATGTGGCAAAATATTCTAGCCATTTTTAATCATGGGAGCTTTAAACTTGATATTTTAGAGTACTTTATAAAGTCTACACTCAAAATTTTAACCCGGTATGTGTTAGATGTTTTCATAAATATTTTTCTTTCAGTGATTTTTCTTCCTTTTATAAATCTTTCACATTTTTCATTTTTATATTTTCATTCATGAGCACTGATTCTGCATCACTGCTGGACCTTACTCAGTTTTCTCCAACTCCTCCTGTGTCCTTCCAAGTTCTTTCCAAATTAAAGTTCTTGTCTGCTTTGTCACTCTTACCTATACGTATATGACTTACTAAACCTATCTAGCATTACTTTTGTGTGCATGTGGCCAAGATTGACCACTTGGGGTTGAACAACTTGTACATGAGTTCTTCGCTGTAACACAAAAGAGAAAGAGAGAGAGAGAGAGAGAGAGAGAGAGAGAGAGAGAGAGAGAGAGAGA
>NC_034591.1:41832620-41844271 GCF_900095145.1 Mus pahari
AGAAAGAAAGAAAGAAAGAAAGAAAGAAAGAAAGAAAGAAAGAAAGAAAGAAAGAAAGAAAAGTGTTTCTCCCTCCCTCTCTCCACAACCATTAACTACCTGTGGGTTTTTATCTAAGAGCAGGACCATGAGTAATTTCTCCATCCACATTGGCCTGTAAACTGTATTTTCATTATGGAGATCTTGTCCAGGCAACTATAATGTTGAGATTTCATGGGTGTGTCTTTCCTGTGGTGTCTAAAGGACACTAACAGAGGTATCTTGGTACTCTGACTTTTACCACCTCTCTGCTCCCTCTTCTACAAACTCCCCTGAGCCTTATTGTAATATTTCATTAGAAATGTATCAGTTGGTATTAGGTACCCCATGTCACTTATTCTTGGCATTTTGACCAATTATAAATCTCTGCAATAGTCTCTCCATCAGTTGCAAAAATAAACTTTTTTGGTGAGGTGTAAGAGCTACATTTATTTGTGGGTATGAGGATAAGTATTTATAATAAAATTAAAAATGGCATCCATGCAGGATAATGGAAGTAGCATACTCTCTTCTGGGAGCTATACTTCTGCAGTCATAATTCAGTTGGCAAGGTCTACAGTCCCACGCACGATTTCCTTCTTGTTGAGTGAGCCTTAAGCTCTAGTAGACAGCCATTGCTTACCTCTGCTATACAAGTGTCACTATTGCACGTTTGGGGCTATCTTGATGTATTGCTCAGTCATTGCTGTGATTAAAAGGACTGCATTTCCCTCTTTCTGTGTGCATGGTATGTTCTGGTACTATGTGAGCCAGGCTTTTGTTGGGAGGGAAGTTTCCTGGTCAGTTCCAGCTCAGTCCCTCCAAGTCCTATGCACAAAGTGTATGGAGTCTTTATCAGTGAGATTGTACCTTCAGGTTTTAAAAGGCAGCCAGGGATAGTGGCAATATCCCATATTGTTCTGGGAGTCTCAGATCTCCCAGAGAAACAACTCTTGGAGATATCCATGCTTGACACTGAAATGCATGGTTCTTGCAATCACCCTGTGTGGCACAAATTCATGTGTGTGTGTGTGTGTGTGTGTGTGTGTGTGTGTGTTATACATGTATTTTAAAGACAGTTTACAAAATAATACATTTCTCTGTGGCTATTTTCAAATATCCTTGTAATTATTATCTCTCCGTCCTCCCCTTCCCCAGCTAAAGTCCCTTACTCTATTTAACCTAACTCCCTTCGCATCACCTGTGTCCTCCTATACCCCCCTCTAGAGCTCCTTGTTCCCCCTCCAAACAGTCTCTTTCTACTTTCCTGGCTTCTTCAGTCTTAACTCTTAATCCCTTATTCTCTCCCATTTTAACAACAAATTTTAATAAATGAGGATCTTTAAAATTATGAAAACAACTTTCCAAATTCCTTAGTTTATGAATTATGCTTTAGTTCTGTGCATAAGACTAAGGCCACAACATGTCTCTTTTATCTGTTTTCTTAAAGGTATATTCTTTCATGTCCTAATTTAGGTCTACGAATCATTTCAAAGTATTTTTTATATGTGATGAAAACGCTCTCATTCATCTTCTGCCTGTGGAATACTCAATTGTCCCACATTATTTGTTTGAAAGACTTCTCTTCCTTTAAACTTCCTTTTTGTTTTTTTTTTTGGGGGGGGGTTGGGGGAGGGTTGCATCATGGTCAAAAATCAGTTATCCATATATGCATGTTTATATGTGAGCTCTCTATTCTGTTCCATTCATGTATATGTCTGTCTTAACACTATATTCACACAACACTAACATCAACAAAGAATCTTTGAAACCTGTTAACATTATCTTCCCACTCTTGCTTGTATTTTTTTTAGCTTATACACTCATTTAATGCTGTAGATCTTTTGAGTTTTCATATAATTGAAATACGTTTGGCAATTTATGTAAAAACTCATTTAGTGGAGAATATTTAGAACTTAAAAGTAAATTTGGGACACATGGATACATTGACATGATTGTGAGTAGTCCATCTGCATGCCATGCATTTACATTTACAGCTATTACCTTTTCTCAGTTGTCTTGTATAGTTTTCAATCTATAGCTTATCATAATGTGTTTCCCCAGGAGGAAAAACATAATAATTACTTTGATTACAGTGTTGTATTTAATTTTAATTTCTGACTTTATTTGTTGTTCCAATATTTGAAAAACCAATTTATATTTTGCTTGCTTGCTTGCATTTCCCACCGTCTAATATCACTTATGATTTCTATCAGGTGTATTTAGGTCTCATTCAGCTTCCTACATACACTGTTCCATTTTCCAAAAACAAAACAAAAAAAGTAATCTGGATGTACAATTCTTGTTGTAGGTGATATTGTTATTGGATGGGGAGGAAAGAATTTATTCATCTTATACTTCCCCATTGTAGTTTATCACTGAGGGAAGTCAGGACAAGAACCCAAGCAGGCCTGGAACCTGGAGGCAGGAGCTGATGCAGGGACCATGGAGGGCTGCTGCTTACTGGCTTGCTCTGCAAGCAATCTTAGAGAGCCTACCAGCAGCAACTCAGAGATGCTTCCACATCAATCACTAATTAAGGAAATGCCTACAGATACATCCTTTGGGGCCATTCTCTCATTCGAAGTTCCTTGCAGATAACTCTAGCTTGTGTTGAGTTGACCTAAAACTAGCCAGGACCTGATGGATAGTGACATTTTTGTTTTAGTAGGAAATGCTATATTGTACAAATCTTAAGAAGCTGGTTGCCATAAGCCTCTTGCAGGGGAGACTTTTTCTACCAACTGCAATAAAATATTTCTATGTATGACCAAGTAAGAGAAAATTGATCACATTTTTTCCCTTGGTGACATTGTGTTTTTTGTTTCTCAGTATCCTCTTATATTCTTGCATCTTTTAGCAAACAAATTTGGTCATGAAATATATAGAGCTATTTTTTTCTCTAGTTTTAAAACTATAATGGTAACTTTGTCTTATCTGTGTTATATAGATGTCAAAAATATTATTGATAGCTAACATGTAAAACCCTAAATGAAATTCCACTGCTTCAGGAAATGTATGGAGCTTGGGGCTAGACAAATGTTCATTTGAACTTTACATCTAGCTTGCGTGATAGTTTTATTAGTGAGTTCAGTCAAATAGGGTAACTTTATAAAAACTAGAATAGAATTTGTAAACTTGTATAACATTTATTCAAATTTCACTTTCTCCCTTGAGAATACAATTACATACAGATTACATCACTTGAGTTTATAAAGCTTGGTTACCTTTTAATTGTTTTACTTTTTTCTCTTTCATTTTCTGATTTGTACTTCTCTGCTTTGATGTTTTCTACTTTGTTTTTCTACAATGTTAAATCTATTCAGAATATCTTCCCTGTTACTTTTTAATCTAAGTTTGATTTGAGCCTTTCAACCATACATTTTCCTTATTTATTGACTTCTTGGATGTGTGGAATGCTTCCAAAATTACTGTCTATACTGTCTTTTCTGCTAGTTATAACAGAATTGGAAGTTCCAGATCTATTTCCATTGATGCTCACACCCTCAGTTATACCTCTTGTATTCCCAGAATCCTCTAGACCAGAGGTTCTCCACCTGCAAACGACCCTTTCCCAGAGGTCACATACCAGATATCTTGTGTACCACATATTTAAATTACAACATTCATAACAGTAGCAACATTACAGTTATAAAGTATTGACAAAAGAATTTTAGGGTTAGAGGTCAGTAGAACATGATAAACTGTACTGAAGTGTCGCAACATTAAGAAGGCTGAGAACCACTGCTCCGGGTTGTATCTAACTTTTCTCTGCCTTAACCACATGCTGAAAACCCACTCCAAACAGTACACTGTGGAATCAGAGGATTGGCCTTATTTTACCAATTTCATATCCATTCTGTTCTTTTATTACCTAATGGGCAGTGTCACAAGTAATTAATTTGAAATATTTATGCACAATGTTTTTAGTTGTTTATGCCAGGCAGGGAGATAAATCCATTCCCTGGTTCCTATCATTCTATCTTGACTGGAGTAGACTGCCCTGTTTTTCTCTCATCCATTGTTGATAGAGGTTAAAGATAGGATTTACACCTTCCAAATTCTTAGGCTAAAATAAATACATTTATGAAAGCATAGCTTCTTCTTGACATATAAATAATATGTCAACAATAAATACAATACAACAATAAATACAAGTCAACAATAAATACAACCATTCACTTAAATGAACATAAATTTTGACTATGTCTCAAATCCTTAAATATTAATTATCTACATGAAGCAATGTGCGATATATAACAAACTGTCATGGCTGTGAGAAATGATCTTGTAAGTCTGTTAGCAAAGTAGCTCCTTTCGGTGAAGAGTGTGGGCTTAGGAGTTAAGCAAACCTGGCTAAGATCCAGTATATTACTTGCCAATGTTTTTCAGCATCTTATCTGGTTAACAAAATGGAGCTCAGAGTGGATTTGGAGAAGAGCAAATGTGTACTGTTTGTTACACGTGCACTAGTACTTTTGGATGCATCCTTTTTTTCAAGTCACTTTCGAAAAGAGCATAGAAATTGCTATTAGAAATCACCTGCTTCAGTCTCTCACTCTCCTGGGAATTTCTTAGTGATTTCATAGAGATGCATGCTTACCTTTTTTATTCTATACATGACCAATCAAATAAATGTATATTGAAAGTTGAGTGGTCCAGGGTTAGGCATAAAAGCATTTTATAAATCTAAGTCTCTATTATATTATTAGACCACAAGTAGAATTTGAGAGTTCAGTCAGACATTTATAAGACTTGACTGAGCCCTAAACACATTCTGCTGATCCAATCTACATCCATTCATAGCTGAATGAGTCCTTAGCCCTTGATAACCCTGTGTTCTCTGTCCAAGTCAGGAAAAATAAATGTCCTCCTTTAGTGAAGTTTGTCCTTATTAATTATCATAAACAAGGGCTTTTACATTTACTTACTGTGCTCATTGTTGATGTAAATATTAAGTTTTATATATGATAAATACATACACAAATGCAATACCAGAAATATCACCTGAATCTATTAACATACTGAATAGAAATAATAATAGAACAAAATAAGCTTTGCTAAGAGATTTTAGACAAATCAAAAACAATATACACAGAAAAGTATGCTATAAGATAGAGAATACAAAGACTAAGAGCAACAAATAAATTGGGAACTTAGAGAAAGTTTGAAGTAACCAGGACACAAACATTTCATGAAGAATCAGCTGCTGTGCTGTAACTCACAAGTAAACATAAAGAATATCAGAAAAGAAGTCTGTGATGTAACTGTAGACAAGAAGAACTAGGATACATGGTATGTTACAATGGATCACATCTGTTCTTGCTGTATGAACATATTCACTTAGTAAAACAGTTACAAAGGGAAGCCTTTATTCTGTAGATGCTGAAGACTGATCATACAGTTTCCCTTAGCCACACGCATGGTTGTACAGGTTGAAGTCTATTTGCCAGCTTCCCTTACACATGGGCCGGAAGACTGGAAGTGATATATGCTTCCCGGAACATGACAGTGTAGGCTGAGAAAGCTGGTAGAAGAGAAGACCATCAGGCGGATGTTCTTGGGGCTATATACACATGTGCTTCCTCAAATATAAACTCCTTCTATTTCATTTAGCCAGTTAGTATTCTGAACTCTCTAACATAAGACATCAGCCTATGGACTGAGCCGTTACATTCTTATAACCACTGTGATAGGAGCAAATCTCAGGACAGCTAATGACTGAGTTATAAGTCCCAAAGTGAGTTATAAATGATACATATGCTACTGAGTTAGACAGTTCTGTCTTCTTTAAAATATGGACCCTCTGGGTTAATGTCATTGGGCAGGACCATATTGACTAAGGCTAAGAGTGGGGACTGGAGGATTGACAAGAAAATGTGAAGAAGGCATTCCTGGGACAGTACTAGTAATAGAACAGCAGGAAGGAGGGAGGGAGGAAGGGAGGGAGGGAGGGAGACAGAGACAGAGACAGAGACATAGAGCGCAACGCATGCCATCAGTCAAAACTTCATAAGATTTAGACATATTCTGGATACGTAGGAGCAGGGAGGCAATTAGATAGATAAAAGTGCGACTCTGAAGGAAGGAGACTTTGAAGGACAATTGTGCCTGGAGATATTGAATCACATGCAGGAGGATCTGGCTTTCTCAAAGGGGGACTAAGCTGAGACTCAACCACAGGCTGAAAAAGAGACGCCGGGTAACAACGCGAAGAGTAGGGAATCAGAGTGCCGCTTGGTACATAGGAGATCAATAGTCTGAGTTGTTCTTCCTTGTTGGTAAAATGGAACTAATGACGCGTACAAAGTGAAAAATCGGCATAGAGAACAGAGGAAATCTGTGTCTGGTACATGGCAGTCTGTGCCTGCCACTTTTGAAGCTCCCATGAATGCACAGAAGCCTGCAATTACCATATTAAAACGGAAAATGAAAGAACATTCAAGGTGATGTTGGAGATTCTTCTGTATACATTTCTGGGGGGTTTGCTTGGATGAGAATTCTGTTCACAGTAAAGGATGATGCACTTTTAAATCACAGGATGACAAGAACGTGGGTGACCGAAGCAACATGGCAGCTGGCGGCATTTTCTTTTAAAAGGAGGCGGGCTCTTTTGTCGTGGAAGATTCAGTAGCTTATTTATTTCTCATTTCTTTACCTCCTTTGACCGCATCAGAAGGAATAGGAGTTCAGACAAAGAGAAGCTGTTGTAGCATCCTGTTTAAGATTCTCTTCATGAAATTTGGTCCTCAGCCCATTTTCTGTCAGACTTCCTGAAACGGGAAAGCAATGCATAAAAATTCTCAGGCTGCACAGTGTATTCTCCTAAGTGGCAGACTGGAATTTACAGCTGCCCGTAGACTTCTCCATCTGCATGTCCTGCGGGCATCCCCGAGTCAGTAAATCCCAAAGCAAATGAATTACAGGTCCACACTCTCACTCTCCTCCAGCCTTCTATCTGGGTTAACACTATTGCCGGCTTACCAGGTACAAAATGTAGAAATACTGGTTCCTTTCTTTCTATCATATAACCCCAACGTCAATCTGCAGCTGCCTTGCAGAGATTCACACAATAGTAGTCTACTACTGTTTTAATGACCCTGCTCCTTGACTTCCATTTCCTGGTGAGGATCTTTCTCCCTCTGCACAAGCCCAGGAAGGGTCTGTCTGCTCTTTACTCAAAGTTTCCAGAGTTGAATCTCCAGAGGCCTCCGTGTCCTAAGACCACACTAAAGCATGCCTTGTCGCCAGGAACTGGCACAATGGCGGCACCTGTTCTCCTGAGCTCCATCCCCCTTGCTTGGATAAAACAGTGGAAGTTGTGAGTCATGCATGCGTCACTTCCTTTTCTGAAAACACTCCAGCAGCAGCGCAACATTGGGAATCCACAGAACGAAGGCACGAAGGCTCAAATCCACGTTTCAGCACACTTCTGTTCCCCGGATGTTCGTTCCAGTGTGCTGTGCTGTGCTGTGCTGTGCTGTGCTGTGCTGTGCTGTGCTGTGCTGTGCAGCCATTCACACCAATCCACAGGTCATATCCTCAAAACCCTGTTCGTTTACTGAAATCTCAGCGCCTTGGCTCTCGGAATGCAGTAAGCTCTACCCCTCCTTCGATTCTGCTCAATGACCATTTCCAGGGTGGAATGGCCCCATCTTCTATCCTTCTCCCCTTGCTCAGTAGGGCCACACTAGCTGTGCACTCCTTTATTGATATTTCCTAGTGTTATCACAAGTGTCTCTAACCCAGATTTCGTAAGCTTTATAACAGACATCATCTCTAATTGCCTTCTCAGAGCCTCAGGAGTACTTTGAATTGCCTGTTAACCAATCTAAAAATAATCTCTTAATTTTTTTATACTTTAAAACTTGTGATTTTGCCCAAAAAAGGTTTTAAAGGTTCCCAAAGACATAGTTAACAGATTTCCCCCTCTATACCCAAACAGAGAACTCCCTCAACTCTACAGCATTAAATGCACTTTGTAAAGTTCCTTGCAGTTTTATTATTCCAGGTGCACGGCTACCATAAGAGGCTTTTGTGGTCCATGGCTATAAATGTCATTTGTTCCCATTAAGCAAATGTATTATATAGAAGATGATTGTGACTATTCTAAAGGGCACTAAATTGGGTAATATATCAAAATACCTATTTTAAAAAGTCAATCCTTATAATTTGGAGACTGGTGCCCCCCCCCAAGCTCAATATAATATAAGCATGTTATATGACTGTGAGACCCATCAAAGAAGTTGCAAGCAAACTTGGCAGCTATCAAAACAAAACAAATAAAATGCAGAGTTTTGTCAATTACTAGGTTATCCTAGGTG
The DNA here is from genome assembly GCF_900095145.1 of Mus pahari. NCBI lineage: Eukaryota > Metazoa > Chordata > Mammalia > Rodentia > Muridae > Mus > Mus pahari. Next base: position 41,840,963 of record NC_034591.1, read on the forward strand.
AAATCTGAGGAAGTGATTTGTTGATGTTTCATCCTATATAACTCCATATTCTTTCTCTACCTTCATGTTTTCCTCTAGAGAACAAGAGTCTCCTGGCTTGCCTTGAACTCTTGGGCTTAAGTGATCTTCCAGGCTCTCCCCTCCATGAAGTTGAGATTACAGCATGTAGCGATTGTCCAAGTCTTTTTCCTTTGCAAATTAATAACAAAGGAAAGTACTGAGAAGATAAATGAACAGAAGTGATTTATTGTGTCAAATGTGCTTAGCAAAAATAGAAACTTGAAATAAGTAAAGACATCCTGTCTCTTTTCAGTGAAAATGTAGTTTACATATTAGTTACTGAGTTTGAAAATTACTAATATTGTATTCAATCCTTTAAGAGAGAAGTCTGTAGACTTCATTTTATACTTTTGCAACGCACCCCACTGCCACCCCACTGCCAAAAATAAGGTAGAGGAGCCATTTTGACCTTGATGACATGGGACATATGGAGACCACATGGGACATATGGCAGCCTCATAAAACCTGTTCTGCTTTGGGCCATTGACCCTTAGCTGGGAAGACTTGAAACAAGAATAATGCACCTTGGTGTGAGTATGTAGGTATGTGTGTGCATGTGTGTGTGTGTGTGTGTGTGCACGCGTGTGCGCCCGTGTGTGCACCCGTGTGTGTGTGTGTGTGTGTGTGTGTGTGTGTGTGTGTGTGTGTGGTGTCTTTTATCCCTCACCCATGAGCTGACCTAAGGCTCTGACTTTTCAGTTTTCTCTTTTTTCTGTAGCTGAATGGTGAGTGAGACATGACAAGCACTAAGCTGAATAGTAACACTGATGCTTTACAGTGGGAGCCTGTAAAGAAGTGAAGGAGGAGAGCACATCCTGGGAGCAGGGATGCCTGCAATGGCAGAGGACACAGAGACAGAAGCAGGCACAAGACCAACACTCCAGTTTCTTTAACTCCAAAGAATCGGCCTCTGTGGCTGGGTCTAGGACCCTCACTTGCTCACAGTGTTGCCTCCAGAGCTCTGAGAACTTGTCCCATCTGGAAACATAAGAAAGCTCCGGAAGGTCACAAAGCATGGGGCTTCAAATCTGTCTACAGTGCCCACTGTGGCTGGGATCTCACAGGAAGCCACCCTCACCCCAGACATGCTGCTCCTGCTTTTGTTGTGTCAGGTGAGCACTTGAGGATGCCCTCAGTGGTGTGCTTCAACTTGAACCCAATACTTTACTCTAGGTATCAATGAAGATAGTGATGGTGTGGCAGAGGATCTTGATGAACATGCCTTGAGACTGTGGGCTGCATCGTTTCCAATCATGGAGGCCTTCGCCACACCCATGCTTGATCTTCTCATTTTCATCCTCTCTCTTGCTTGTCTCTTCACTGATAAAAATGATGGGTGTGTATAAAAACAGGCACCCTTTCCAGAACTATAGAGTGAGACCTTGCCTTGAAAGTAAATAGGCACACACCATCACAATCTAAAAAATATTTATTGATTAATTTTCTTTCTGTAATCCAAGAAATGAACAAGATACAGTAAAATGCACTTTTCCCGTTTCAAATAAATATTTTCTACTCTTGTAAAAAAAATTAACATTCTGTATAATTTGCTACAGTGTATTAATTGATGAAAGAAAGCAAGGATTCTCTCTGGTTAGACTACCACTTATTTTGGAGATTCCCATGAGCATCTCTGCAGAGAATGTTGTTTCTCTGTAAAATTACATCGACTTCAAGTTTTTGCTTCTTGCTTCCAAAAGAAAAACATAAAAACATCAAAAAAAAAAAAAAAGAAAGAAAGAAAGAAAGAAAAAAAACACCCTCTGACAATGTGTTTATTGGGAGGGGAAAAATAGGATCTGAATTTTTGATGAATCAACTGTGTAAATTCTGTAGTTAATTCTTCCTGCAGCCGGAGTCACAGTGATTCCTATGTGTCAAACTGGTAATTTCCAAAATAAGTAGTTAACAACTTAAATTAACAGTTATAGATATAGTACAGAACTAAGATGGAATTTAAAAGTTCTGCTGTTAGAAGAAACAAAAGTAATGGTGCTGTATAAGACAATTTGCCATTTTCAAATATTGTTATTCATAACATTATAAGAACTGCAATCTACTGAATTATACAGACATGACACAGACTTATATACATATATATATATATCCCTGATAAGTTTAAGACAACGTGTTAGCTCTTACAAGTGTTATTAATAAGATTATTTAGTAACCAACAAAAATCATATTTAGGTAGTCACCAATCTTTAAAGATTTTTACATATAATCAAAGAATCACCAAAACAATACACCATCAGCTAATAAAGGTCTTTAGCACTAAATCCCTATGTTAGCAGTCAGAGGATAGTTTATAGGCTAGTTAGAGGAGTCAGTTAACCTTCATACCAGCTCCAGTGCCACCATGATGGTTCATTTCTGTAAATGGATGCAGAAACACTGGTCAAACTGTATCACTGCAAAACATAATTGTGCTCAGAAAAGAGAAAAGAAAGAAAGCATACACAGTTGTTTTAATGTCTGGGTTCAGCATTTTGAAGGGCACCAATTACTGTCTGTGTATTACTATGTGGAACCTTTGTTTGAAAGAGTGGAGAAATGCTTAGACATTCCTTTTCAGAATATTAATATGTCTAAAAATTTCTGAAATAGATTAACTGTGTAACCCCAAACCCGCTAGTCCCACAAGTTTGTGATTTCCTTCTTTGACATTCTTCATAATTCTTCCATCTCAAAGTGTGTGTTGAAGCTGTTTGCCATTGATGTATGCTCAAAGATCCTTGAAAGACTTGGTTTTAACAGTTCCACAGAATGACATGACAAGTGCTGAGACGTATCATTTTTCAGAGATAGCATTTGGTCTGTTCCAGGCTCCCTTCTATCATAATACAGAGCCCAGAGCAGAGTAATGGTGAGAATCATGGCCAGGATTTGTGTCACACCAATGGAGATTCCCAGAAACCTTAGGACTTGCAATTGTTTGGTTCCTCTCAAAAAGGAATACATCTTCTTCCCACAACCCTGTAAAAAGGAAAAGAAAAGAAAAAGAAATAATGTAGTCAGTGTTAAATAGTCAAAAATAGTGATTTGAAAAAAGAACAATCTAATCACTTAGTTAAACTTAGGAACTTTAAAAAACTGACCCTTAACCAAGATGTGGTACAAACCTTGAAAAGCCCCGTTAGCTCATTCTGTCCAGCATCCTTCTTTTATTTTCCACACACAGGCACTGATATAAAACCCAGTGTCAAAGTTTGGAGCTAAGATGAAAGGATGGACTATCCAGAGATACCC
>NC_034591.1:41844752-41846015 GCF_900095145.1 Mus pahari
GGAGTGGGTGGGTAGGGGCGGAGGGCGGGGGGGGGGGGGGGAGAGGGAACTTTCGGGATAGTATTTGAAATGTAAATAAAGAAAATATCTAATAAAAAAGTTGAAAAAAAAACAGTGTCTAGAGCACAACTTATTAAATAGTTTGTAATGGTGACTGATTTTTACTTGAGTAACATAATATAACCTTGGGTATGCAGGGTTTTTTTAATAGCTATACCAATAAAATATTTACTCATAATAAATCATAAAGATATATATTTTAAAACAGTTCTTTGAAACTATAGAGGTATCTCATCTGTTAAGGGTACTTGCTACACAGTTAGGACCAGAGTTCAATCCCAGCACCCACAAAACAAGCCAGATATCTTGTGTATGCCTGTAACTCCAAGTTCAAAGCAGTGGAGACAGGAGGATTGATGGGCTTGCAGATTTCCAGGTGGCCCCAGGTTCAGAGAGAGACCCTGTCTAAAGGAATAGGCAGAGGGTGACAAAGGAAGGCCCCAGACACACTCTTCTGGTTTTTGAACTTGAGCAAAAGCTAGTGCAACTGCAGACATTTATGAAGGTACGCATACAGACACAGACACAGACACAAGCACAGATAGAGACAGACAGCACACATAAATATCTTAACATTTTAGTAGTTATATAAATTTACCATTTATGAAAGGCCAAAGCAATTTGCATAATAATAATAAAAGGGGTGTGCTTGTAGCTTTCTACATAAAATTTTGAGTCTTGGTTCGATATTTCCATTGCAATGTTTGATCCTTCACCATGTGTTTAAAAGTTGATCAGTATTTTCATTTTATAATCTCAATGCCAATGATAATGTCTTGAATAAAGTACATAGTGGCCAGAAGTATGTTTAAGTCCATTTGAGAAACTGTTGCAAATTCTATTCTAATCCCAATCAGCATTCATTTAATAATTTTTAATAGGCTAAAAAAATTAGTAACTGAAACACGAATTTTAAACACCAAATTCTTACACAGTACAACATACATTAGTATAATTTTACATAGTATGGAATGATGATAGAAAAACAGTGGTGAACTCCTTTAATCCCAGCACTCAAGAAGCACAGGTGTTTGGATGCCTGTGTGATCAATACCAGCATGGTCTACAAAGCCAGTTCTAAGACAGCCATGGCTATTACATAGAAAAAACCTGTCTTGAAAAAAAAAAAAAAGCCGGGTGTGGTGGCGAATGCCTTTAATCCCAGCTCTTGGGAGGCAGAGGCAGGTGGATTTCTGAGTTCGA
>NC_034591.1:41846122-41874724 GCF_900095145.1 Mus pahari
AAAAACTAAAAAAAAAAAAAAAAAAAAAAAAAAAAAAAAAGGTTTCTATCAATGCACACTAATCTGTTTATGCAGTTAAAAACTCTGCCATCTGTAGTGTATGATAATCACATGTCTGAGCTGACCTGTTTCAGGCGATGTTGACTCTGTATGGCCTGAACAAACACAAGTGCAGTGCAAATACACAAGAGTGCACTAAATCACAGATGCAGTGGATCCTGAGAAGTGGCATGGGAAAACGTTACCAGAAATACCTAGGATCCATTACCACAGCTTCAGGTCGTGGCACGTATAAAGACCTTTTACTGTTGCCAAATTTTTCATAACACCCCATGTGGGATCGTGAGCCACGGTTTAAGAAACTAAGATCTAAAGAAAGTTGGCAAATGTTTGGTGTTTGTGTAGAGGGCTAGATAGGGAATATTTTAGGCTTGGCGGCCTATACCATCTAGATTGCAGCTTTGCATTTCCTGCCATGTGATACAAAAACATACGGTGACAATAGCCAATGAGTGGAGTGGAGTGTTGCTATGAGGTTCCATGCACAAAAAAATGCTCCAGGCCACATTTAGCTCAAGGCTGTAGTCTGCTGACTAATGATCTAGATTTATACAGATTAATTCTGTTATCATTATTGTTGTTGCTATTGTCATTGGTATTGTTTGCAGCATTGCTGAGTTGTAGCAATGCCTCACTTGGTCAGAGACTTCCCTGCCCCCACCCAAATCCAGATCATCTCCTCAATCTGCTTCTAAACACACTGAGGCAAGAGATAGACCTATACTCATCACTACCTCGGAACACTGCACAAGGAGTGTAGGGGGACTTACGGTCATGCTGTAACATCTATCCTGCCTAAAGGATCTGAAACGTATATAATATGTTCCCATACAGGCCATGGATACTTGAGAAAAAAATTAGCAAGGTCATTGTCAGTGAAAAGTTTTATGAAAAGAGTCTAATGGGAATCCACAGCCTATAAGAGAAGAAAATTCTAAAGGAAAATATAAGCAGAAGGAGGAGGAGAGCTGTGCCCTGTAGGTATGGAGACAGGTATTTAGAGAACAACTGGGAATAATACTGATTTGGGAACATGGCAATAGTAGGTTATCTATAGCCCATGACCTCACTTGTTCTCATTGCTCACCAAAGGTTCTTTTTGTAGCAGAAGGAAACCCAGAAATCCACAACTGGTCAAAACACAAATAACAAATGTCTGTAGAGTGCTCATCCCCCACCGATGCAGCTACAACACTAGCCCTCCACCTAAGGCTCAGGAAACATCCCAGAAACAGAATAGAAAGAATTCAAAATTCAGAGGAACAGTATGTCAATTATAAGATAGTGTCATCTATATATTACAGGAAGCTGCACTTATGAAATCACAGCAATACGGTGCCTAAAAATGCTGGCATAATGACAACACCAGTTGGCATCCCAACCTGGATGGGAGAAATCTCAAAAAGCCCTACTCTTAAATGAAGAGCTACAGCAATCAACTGCTTTTAAGACAGAAAGAGAATCAGTTTGCTCTAGGGACAGGCTCTAATGGGTTCTCCCACCCAAATGGGCAGCCCTAAACAAATGTACATATGGGTAACACTATATGGAACTATTGTACTGTATTTATGCATACATATTGCTAAACACCAATATTAATTAAAGCAGAAGCTATAATGTTTGGAGGGAATTGGGAGAGGGGAAAGGGAATTAAACAGAGGTGAGCAATGGAGAATGGGGAACTGGGGGTAGCCAACAGAAAGTCCCAGGCTCCAGGAAAGCAAGCTGGCAAGAGGCCCCCAAGAACCAACAGGAAAGACATTAGCTGAAATACCCAACAAAGGGGAGAGAGAACCTGTAGAGACCATATCTAGAGGTTAGACATGGCCACAGGTTGAGGGGTGGGGCCACCCACCCTTCTCAAAATTTTAACTCAGATTTGCTTATGTCTAAAGGAAATACAGGGACAAAGAATGGAGCAGAGACTGAAGGAAAGGCCATCCAGAGACTGCCCCACCTAGTGATCCATCCCATATGCAGCCACCAAACCCAGTCACTATTGCCAATGCCAAGAAGTGCTTGCTGACAGGATCCTGCTAGGGATGTCTCCTGGGAGACTGCTTGCAGCCAACCATCAGACTGAGCACAGGGCCCCAATGAAGCAGTTAGGGGAAGGACTGAATGAGCTGAAGGGGTTTGCAACCCCACAAGAAGAACAACAATATCAACCAACCAGATCCCCCAGAGCTTCCAGGGACTAAACCACCAACCAAAGAGTACACATGGAGAGACCCATGGCTCTAGCCGCATATGTAGCAGAGGATGGCCTTGTCAGGCATCAAAGGGAGGAGAGGCCCTTGGTCCTGTGAAGGCTCGAAGCCCCAGCGTAGGGGAATGCCAGGGTGGTGAGGTGGGAGTGGGTGGGAGGGTGGGGGAGCATCCTCAGAAGCAGGAGGAAGGAGAGTGGAATAGGGGGTTTCTGGAGGGGAAACAGGGAAGGGGGATAACATCTAAAACGTAAATAAATAAAATAACCCATAAAAATTTAAAAACAAGATGTGTAAATGTGTGGTAGAAGGGACATAAACACAGTACTTAGGCATGAATAAAGCAGAAGTAGAAAAAAATCATGACAAAGAAAGATGGAGTGAAGACACAGAGAGAAGGTACTGTGAAAAAGAACTGCACTGTCAACTTCTGGAGAAACCACCATGCATCTGTATTGTCTTGAGGGATCTGTGTCCATAATGAGCACTCGGTTTAGAAGCAATCTACTCTGCTACAGAAACTTAATTTTAAATCAAGGTGACTAACTGAGAGATTATTTTATAACGTACTTGGAAGCTTTTGGATTCCCGTAAAAGTGACTTAGTGTTTGCCCTCTAAAGATAGCCACTAGGAAAGAAAAAAAAAAAAAAGAAATTCATAAATATTTAAATTACTGCCTCCTTGTCTGCTTTGCCAGAGCTCACAAAGAATCCATACGTCAATGAGGACTAAACACAGAATCAGTGATCATTTCATATATCTTATTAGGAGGAAGGAAGTTCTTCCATTTTCAAAGAAAAGTACTGGTTGGTAATTTTATTCCAGTAACACATGACTTCAAAACAATAAGCAATCCTGTAAAAGTGGTCAGACACTCAGAAGTAACTGCCCTTTCTTGGTGAGAAAAACTTAAAAGAAAAAAAAAGAAGAAGAAGAAAGGAGCAAAGGGTTGTCAGCCTAAGCAAATGTAATGTGCTTAGGAACTTGTAACATGGACTGGAAAGATGGTTCAGCGGTTAAGAGCACTGACTGCTCTTCCAGAGGTCCTGAGTTCAATTCCCAGCAACCACATGGTGGTTCCCAAGCATCTGAAAATCTGAAATGGGATTTGATGCCCTCTTCCGATGTGTCTGAAGACATTACAGTGTACTCATATATATATTATATATATATATATATATATATATATATATATATATATATATATATAATGAATCTTTTAAAAGAAAAGAACTTATAACATCGAACATCGACGTGTAGTCACATCTTTGGCTTTCCTACCATAGCAAGAAAGATGAGCACACACTCTGACATGCACAAGTGATCTGTAGAAAACCAAGAATGTAGAATACAAATCACTAAGACAGTTTTACAAAGTTTAAAAGCTTTGAAACAAGTCCATTCAGCTATTTCTCAGAGTTTACTCGCCTTTAAAACGCTCATGTATAATGTGGTACAGTGTAGTACCATTGCTAAGGTCATGAACTGAGGACTCTCGTCTTGAAACAGAGAACCAGTGCCAATGTTTTGGGACATAGAGAGGGTTAATGAATGCGCAGAATTGTTTCTAGAACACTACTAAAGCAAAAGGTGTGCAGATTCTGATCCCTGTGTCAGCCCCATAGGCTAGAAAGCTCGAATCTACATGCAGAAGAAAAAAGTTAATGACCAGCAGATAGAAGCCAAGTTGCAACACTTTGTAAGATTATGAACAATCCCCAAAGTGTAACATCATGTCACCAACAAATACTGATCATTTTAACCCTTGCCTGCAAGAGCCGAAGTGGCCATTGGTGTTTTTTAGGAAAGTGAAATCACTATCCAAAATGGTTTCCTGTTATTGAGAGGTTAGACCACTAGCCTTCTGACAGAGTAGACAAATCGTTTATATAATTTGGAAATAGTTACTTTTTTAATAATTATGTGCAAATTCAAAGCTTTTACTTTTAGACATGTGGAATATCAATACAGATAGACACCTCTTTTAACCTTATTGCCCTATCTTTTTCTCAGGAAATGAATATAAGACAGCCTTGGGTGGTGTTGGGCCAATGACCTTCTCTGTCTGCAGTATTGAGATATAAATATGTCTTTAATGCATATGAAAAATTAGTGTAGACATTCTAATATTTAGTTAATGATAAATTTTAGAGTGAAAGGTGAACCACTCAAGGATCCACATTTTCAATTAGATGAGAAAAGCAAGTTCAAAAGATCTATTAGGTAACACAGTGACTACAGTTAATAATGCATTTAAACAGCAAAGCATTCAGGAAATATCCATGCTGGTGGCTCAAGCCTTTGAAACGCAATACTTCAATTATTTCATTTTACTCCCTCAATCGTCTCGGAAATGTAAAATTTGCCTATATAGTTTCATCTTTGTATTAAGTCCTTCTTCCCTTGACAATAATTCGTTTTAAGCAGACAGTTCATAAGAAAGGTAGGTAATGTTTCTTTTTCAAATATGTAAGTAAACCATAGCCGTATGTGGGCACGTACAACCTGTTTGGCTTCATATTTTGGCATTATAAGCAGTCAGTGTTGATCTTTTTCAACATCATGTTTAGCTTTTAAAATGTACAGTAAATTGCATTATCTAAGATGCACTAGGAATGAGATACATTAGTTAATAAAAAAAATTGTTCTAGAGTGGAGTGGGTCTTGGAAGTCAGTAGGCCACGTTTCCAGCTTTTCTAAAGCTTGGAGAAAATTTAGTGACCTTAGCAAAGTGTGCCCAGTAAGAGTTCTGAGCAGTGTCTTCCACATAAGCAAAGGTCAGAATCAACTTTTTCAGACCTCTGGGAATTAACCAAAGACTTGAAGTAATCCAAGCAGCGTTCATTCCAGAAGGCACCTGGGTCTGAAGAAGAGCAGAAAGCTTTGAGGCATTTGGATGTCCACTGTTCAATCCCTCATCGGCACTATTCTTGAAAACCAGTCTATATCCACGGTGGATGCTGGCCAGGCACAGAAGAGCAGAATGGAGCTGATGCCCTTTAAAAGCATAATTCCTAACAAGAATTGCCATTATCTGTCAGCTCTGGTGGCTGTCTAGAACCCTAGGCTGTTTTTAATGTGGCTTTAGAGTTCAGCCAGTGTAGTAGCTTTGTCCCTGGAAATGTCCACCAAAGACCCTCAGAGCATCTGTTGATCTTGAGGTGTGGGTTGTGAGTTGTACACTTTTGAGCCAAACCAGCGCTTGAGAAACCTCTTAGTTAAGGAACAGTGAGCCCACCTATGGTATATGTGGAAGAGCTCTATCTGTCTATGAGATTTGAGTAAGTTACATATGTGCCGAAGGTTATACATGAGCTTGGTAAAGACCTGAGAAGGCCCTACAATCTCACTTCTAAATGGCCTCAAACATTCTCTGGCAAAAGGCTAGGAGGCTTACTGGCTCCAATCACCTCAGGAAATCTCTGTTCATTCACTAACTGACACCACCCCAAACTACCTAAGCAGGAACTTCAAAAGCCACTCATGACAAAAACAACACAGACTTTACAAAATTAGTGTAAAATTTGTAATAGGTTAACAATGAACCACAAGAAACTTTCATGGCACAGGTTGAATGGTTCTTAAATAATTTGAAATGTCCAACGGGAAGGAAGGAAAGAAGGAAGGAAGAAAGAAATGTACAAGGAAGGAGAAAAGGAATGGAAGTAGGGAGAAAGGAGGGAGAGAGGGCAGAAGGGAGGGAGGAAAAGAGGGGGGGAGATATCAAATTACATGACATGCAAAGAAAGAATGGTCACCCGTAAAATATGGAAATGTTTTAAAGCACTGGTGTCTTAGTCAGGGTTTCTATTCCTGTACAAACATGACCAAGAAGCAATTTTGGGAGGAAAGGGTTTATTCGGCTTACATTTCCATATTGCTGTTGATCACCAAAGGATGCAGGACTGGAACTCAAGCAGGTCAGGGAGCAGGAGCTGATGCAGAAGCAAGGGAGGGATGTTCTTTACTGGCTTGCCTCCCCTGGCTTGCTCAGCCTGCTTTCTTATAGAATCCAAAACGACCAGCCCAGAGATGGTCCCACCCACAAGGGGCCTCTCCCCCTTGATCACTAATTGATAAAATGTCCCAACAGCTGGATCTCATGGAGGCATTGCCCCAACTAAAGCTCCTTTCTCTGTGATAACTCCAGCTGTGTCAAGTTGACACAAAACTAGCCAGTACAACTGGTTCTCAACCTTCCTAGTGCTGTGACCCATTAATACAGTTAGCTATGTTGAGGTGACCCCCACAACCATGGAATTATTTTCATTGCTATTTCAGACCTGTAATTTTGCTATGGTTTATAAGTTGTAATGTAAATATGTTTTCTGGTGGCTTTAGGCTAGCCCTGTGAAAGGGACATTTGACCTTCCTATGGGTCGCAACCCACAGGTTTCAAAGGAATCCTTAAGTTGCGATTCTAAGGAGACTTGCTACCTCACTAGTGAATCTTATCAACACTACCCCTTTCTCTTTCTGACAGGCCTCCTATACCCTAAACTGGCTTAAATTAATTCACTAAGTAGTGGAGAATGGCCATGAACTTCTATCCTCCTTCCCCCCTTCTTGATTGCTACGATTACAGCTGTGTGCCACCACACCTGGTTTATTTGATGTTAGGAACCTAATCCAAGGACTCCTGCATGCTACAACTGAGCTAAGTACCCCATACAACTAGCTCTTACCCATCATGCCTGTGCTGGAAGTGCCTTTCTAACAAGATGCACTAGTTCTAGTTCTGTGCTCAGCCTAGTCCTTCCCATACAACAGGGTCACCTCTGCCTCACTTTAGCCCTCCATGTAATCTATTATCCAGGTCCAATATAACCCAGTTCTTCTAGCTTTTCAGATGTATATGCCTAGCTCCTAATGATCATTTTGGGGGACCTTGTTTTAATACAGGGTTTCACTGTGCAACCCTGGCTATCCTGGAAATCACTCTGTAAACTGGCCAGCCTTGAAAAGTGATCTGCCTGACTCTACCTCCTGAGTGCTGGGATCAAAGGCATGCTCTATTACTGCCTGGCCCCCTCATGAGTGCTGGGATTAAAGGCATGCTCTACTACTGCCTGGCCCCCTAATGATCTTTTTCTGGATTGGGCTGAGTTTGTCAACATTACATTGAAAATGATAAGGCTTCTATTCATGAAAAAAAAAAAGCTTATTTAAAAAAATGCAGGAGAGTTTTAAGAAAACCAAGGCTCTTGGTTTGGATCTGAGTGAAAAACAAGCTCTTTGGTCCATCCAGAATACTAAACATGGAATTGTGTTGATGTTCCACTAGACCAGATGTGGTTTTCTTCTACACCATCACACTACAAAAAGACTTGATCTCTTCCTTGAGATGGGAACAGACAATTGACGCAGAGAAGAGATTCTAACAGAGTCCTTTGCTTTTCAGTTAATGTGTCAAACATCACTTCATTATTTTCTCTACAGATTTGCACCCATCAAATGATACAGAATTTATAGTCCTTAAGTTTGTCCCATATAAAATTATATTATATTCTCTTCTATCAAGGGCCTCTTGGAGCCAGGCAGTGGTGGTGCGTGCCTTTAATCTCAGAACTTGGGAGGCAGAGGCTGGTAGATCTTTGAGTTTCAGGCTACCCTGGTCTACAGTGTGAATTCCAGGATAACCAGGGCTACATAGAGAAACCCTGACTCAAAAACAAAACAAAAATGAAGAACCTATTGAAAGGCTATAAATTATGCTAATGAAATACAATGGCATCTCTATTACCAGAAATCCAGATCACCAAATTCTGCTGATGTACAGTATACTAACTAACTTTGGCTTATGCCCTACTGAAGTACTTTCCTGATAGGTTTTGAAGAACACACACACACACACACAACCTCTAAATTGGTGAAAATAAAATTGAAAACATTTTCCTAGATAAGTTATAAGTTGTACACATGAAATCCCACTTGAAAAGCAATGCTTTGGAATTCTCCTCCCTTTGAGAAATTAGACCGTTTGCCCTTGTAGCATGAAGATTATGCAGAAAAGCATGGCTCCTTTTTGGGCGTCTGCTAGGAAGCTCACAGGCAGCGGGACACTCAACTACAGCAACTGGTAACCTTTGGATGGAGCATCCCTGCTTGACTTTTCCTGTCCCTTCACCTTGACTTTTCAGTTCTATTTATATTTCATTATTAACTCACTGCATCTTATCTGCTGAATTAGATTCTTTATTTAATAAAAGGCACAAGGTATGAGCATATAAATAACAGCCCAAATTTCTCTTTTAACACATCTTTGTGACTCAATACAATCTCGCAGCATAATAAATATTATGCTGAGGACCAGCGAAGCATTTCCATGAGTGCTCAAAGTCAGATTAACAGATTAACTTTTCAAACCAACCTTCTTCTACCTGGGGTCATTTTCGTCTCCTTTCTTCCTCTACATTCATCACAGAAGTAGCTCCAGCATTGAGGTTTCATTTACACCATGCTTCCCGAAGAAATTAAGTCAGAATGTCACCCTGACCTTATTTTGAGCCACTTAAATAATTATAAACCTAGTTTACACTTTTCCAGCATAAAACTGAACTGTTGAAAGTAGAATACTAGGCCTAGACAAAACAATAAGGACATATGCTTTCATGGCCTATCATTGTTCATAACAAGCTAGGTGAGCACAGGGTCCCCAGTGAAGGAGCTAGAGAAAGGACTGAAGGAGCTGACTGGATTTGCAACCCTATGGGAGGAACAACAATATCAACCAACCAGAACCTCCAGAGCTCCCAGAGAATATACCAATCAGAATACACATGGAGGGACACATGGCTTTAGCCGTATATGTAGCAGAGGACAGCCTTGTTGGGCATCAATTGGAGGAGAGGCCCTTGGTCCTGTGAAGGCTCCATGTCCCACTGTAGGGGAATGCCAGGGCAGGGAAGTGAGGTGGGGTGGGTGAGTGGGGGAACACCCTCATAGAAGCAGGAGGGAGAGGGGATAGGATAAGGGGATTCTGAGGGACAAGGGACAGGAGAAAACTAGGAAATGGGGATAACATTTGAAGTGTAAATAAAGAAAATACCTAATTTTAAAAAATAGAAGAAAATACAAACTTCCTAAGTGTAAGTAAAAAAAAAAAAAAACACCTAGAAATGGTAGAGATCAAAAATGTGTTTTATTTTTGTTCACTATAGGAAAAAAAGTGGATTTCATTCATTTGCTTATTTGCAGATAAAATATTTGGACTTTATTTTACTTGAATACGTTTTCATCTTAAATAAAGCCATGTGAGTCCTATGCTAATAACCTCAGATAATTCACAGGTATGAATAAGACTTCCTGGCTCATCTACTTTCCTTGCTGCAATATTAAAATTCTTGTCAACTATTAACCATAAATAACAACACCGCATTTATAAGAAGAAGAAAAAAACACATGAATCTCTCTATTTCCAAGCATCTATTTGAAGGCACGTCAGGATGCCTCATTTCACTTGAGGAAATTATACACTTGAAATTATTCTCTGATCTATCTCCAAAATGAGTTTCTAAAATTGGAAGAACACCCATGGCTTTTCAGTACTCAATATTCTCAGGCCACATCAGAAATCCAGGCAGTCCTTGAAAGGGTTATGAAGATAAAGTAGATATAAGATCGAGCAGCCAATATATGCATAACAGTATTAATATTTTTATAATTGATTTTTGATGACAAACGTGACTCTCAAGTTTGAAATGAGTGTGGTAATTATCAGGTACAAATATATAATATTCAGTTCTATTTCTTTTAGAGTCCAAGAACTGAAAGATAGAAGTTCATGAGTTCATCGATGTTAAACAGGTTGGTCAAAAATTCTTCACTAAGAATCTTAACCCCAGCAGGGTAATAAGTGCTTCCTTAAAGGAAGACCTAGACAGTATGTACTAAAGCAATACCCTCTCACCTCTCAAGAGTGAAATTTATCCAGGCATGGAAACACTAATGCAGAAGTTATTTTAGTATTTTTGAATGCACGACAGGTCCTCATAATGCCCACAGGATATAGGCAGCGCTATCAAATGCAAAAACGCAATGCTTGGCTCCACACTTTACAACTTGACCAAAACTGCATATAAAGAGTCTGGAGTCCTAAAAACTCCACAAGCACACTCAGGTTTCTACAGCAGAAGAGGGTCCAGGCCTGGTTCACACGGGGGTTTATTTGTAGACACCTTCTGATGTGATTTGTTCACCCATGCTGTTCGACTACGGGAAGAAGGGAAAGGACAACTGTAGATTATCAAACTCCTGGACCTGAGAAATCCACCTTCAGTTAGCACAAAACCACAGAGCCAGAAGATGTAGACTTTTCTGTTAGTATAAGCAAAATGAAGGCCAGCATAGCTAGTTAAAAACTTAATTGCAGTGTACTATTTTTTTCTATTTAATTCAATAAAGTCCTTAATAAGTTGCTGTTATGGGTGTCATTAGCTACCACTGTGGACTGAAAATGTATGTATATTCCAGGCCAAGTAATAAACAGAAGATTTCTGTTTATCTTTGTGCTGCTGATATTGCATCTAACAAGACAAGAAATTTGAGGCTTGGAGTTGAAAAAAATGTTAATCAACTCATTTTGCTTTTGACCATGTATTTATCACTAGAAATATCTAATCACCTGCCCCTGAAGCAGGCAGATTCAACCATACAACCTGAGGCCCAATCTATTGTCTCTTCCAAGGTTACTTTTTCAAAAAAACGCTGATAATACTGAGAGAGCTGTCTTAGGGTTTTAATGAGCTAATCCATTTAACACCACCCATCAGAATCCTGTGTAAACGAGTATCCTATTTGAAAGCCTCAATGTTTCTGTCAGAGCTTACACACCTTCTCCTAAAGGAGACAGTCAGTTTTTAGACTAAACATGAAAGCACCCTGCAGAGGCAGGTTCCCGTGACTGCTCACCTGGTTCCTTTTGTTGTTGTATTGTTTCGGTTTTTTGTTTGGTTTTTTGGTTTTTTATTGTTTTTTTATTATTTATTTATTTATTTATTTTGTCCTCAAAGTAAGGTACAGATACTAAATTTCTATTCTCTAAAGCGAGCTGTAAAACCTAAGAACTCATTTCCTAATGTCTTCCTTCCCCTGGAAATCCAATGGTTAGTGATCTGCACTTAGATTTTTAGCTAGCTGTATTTACCCTCCTTTTGCTCACTCGAACAGAAAAGTCTGCATCTTCTTGCTGTGTTTTTTTATGCTAACTGGAGACAGATTTTTCGGGTCAAGGATTTTGGTAATCTGCAGTTTCTCCTTTTCTTATCCACACTGAGCAGACAAGAGACCATGGTGAAGAGACAACAGAAAGAATCTGAAAATGGGCGTGCTGGCATCCCTCCAGTCTGGTGTGACATCCCTCTTGTCTGGACAAGCTTCTTCATTGCTCTACACTTTCATTCATTAGACTTCAGGGAACAGTCTTCTCCAGGTGTTCGGATGTTCACTTCCCAGGGTACCATTCCGTGGGAAAGTTCTTTTGAGTAAGTGTTAAGCTGTCTTAAAGCCACATTAGCCTTGACACTAGGGGTGGGTGAAGAACCAATATTGTACTTTGCCTCCCGTATAACTTTCAACCCTTGATTAAGGGACATTAAACCAGAACCAGTTAAACAGGCATACAAGCCTTTCTGGAATAAGATATGCTTCCATTTCAAGTCCTTTCCCTCTGCCCAGCGCCCTCAGACAAAGTAGGAGTAACTCTGAAAGACAAGTACCTAAGGAGACCAGGTTACATCACCATGGGGCCCCTCAGTCAACTTCAGCCTTGAACTGACTGACAGTCCAAACCAGCAGACTGGTCTAGGAAAGAGAAGCAAACCCCTACCTCATCTAAGCTACTGTACTAGTCTTTCTTTAACTGGCTCACACAAAATCCACCTCTCTAAGCAGAGTTCTGCCTCCTGAGCTCCATATTGCCTCCTGGAGTTTGGCACCATTGTGCAATTCTTGACCACAGCCTTAAAGGCAGCACTTCAACAATGGAACTAGTAGAATCTCCTTACCCACAACCCTTCAGTACAGACTTCATCCATTCAGGATCCAAATGAAAGCCAGCATGCTTGCAGCTTTACTGCCATGCTCCAGTCCTGTTCTTGATTTTAAGTTCCTTCTCCACATTTCTTCCTTCTACCCTATTCTCAATTCCATAGACTGAACCTGGGCCTTATAATCACATGAATTACCCAGCAGTCTCCTGCCTAATTTTCTACCTCAAGTCTAGATCCTCAACTTAATCCCATGCCTCATCCCATTCTTTGTTTTTGTTTTTAAGATCTACTTATTTGGGGCTGGAGAGATGGCTCAGCGGTTAAGAGCACCGAATGCTCTTCCAGAGGTCCTGAGTTCAATTCCCAGCAACCACATGGTGGCTCACAACCATCTGTAATGAAATCTGATCCCTCCTGTGGTGTGTCTGAAGACAGTTACGGTGTACTTGTAAATAAATAAATCTCTTTTTTTTTAAAAAAAAAAAAAAAAAAAAAAAGGAGATTTATTTATTTAATGCACATGAGTACACTGTAGCTGACTTCAGACATACCTGAAGAGGGCATCGGATCCCGTTGCAGAAGGTTGTGAGCCACCATGTGGTTGCTGGGAATTGAACTCAGGACCTCTGGAAGGGCAATCAGTGCTCTTAACCTCTGAGCCATCTCTCTAGCTCCTCTCATCCCATTCTTTACAACACCAGCATTAAGATTTAAAAAAAAAAAAAAAAAAACAGATCTAAACAAATAGCTATATAACATACTTTTGCAAGCCAACATTCTGTCAAGGCTTTTTATGGCACTACATCCTGCAAGCAAACACTGCTAGCCTCTACGAATGAAGCAGAGGAGGAAAGTGGTCTTTCTGAACAGTGAATAAGGAAGAGGAAATTCGCAAGTGAAAGAACAATGCATTTGTATACCTGCAGCAAAACAGCCAGAGAGCTTCCAAACCTGATTAAATCAAGCAAAGCCTGAAGATAAAAGCCTTCTCTGGGCCCCTACCAGCCACAAACAACCAGAACTGGTCCTGTGGGGGGGCTTTGATAAAACAGACAAGACCCAAGCCAGAGTCAACCTGACCCTGCTGGCAGTTTAGAAGGAGATAATGAAGCCAGAAGAAAGGCAGGAGGGAAGATCTCTGAGTTTATATAAAGAACCCCAGAAAGGAATTTCTTAGGGAAATTCCATCTAAATAACCACTGAGCCTGAAAAGCTGCCTACCGGTCACTATCCGGGCAGGGGGCTCTCTGTGTGTTTATCTGGATGTGTAGACTCATTATTAATAACTCAGTATCCCACGACTGCTTTGTAATAAGACTTCCTTTCATAGGAATGCCTCAAATTTGTGAGCACGGTTGCCTTTTGACTCGGCAATTAAAGACTGTAAAACCTGTGTGTTAGCAGACCATATGGGGCTATTCATAACCCCGCCCCTGCTTGGTGCAACAGGATGCTGGGGCCATTCTCTGCACTCGCTGTCAGTTCTAACTTTGCACCATTGCTTATCTGGGTGTGACCTTTTCCACCACCTGCCAATCAAATGTTTTCTTCCCCTGGTATATGAGTACACCATTGCTCTCTTCAGACACACCAGAACAGGGCATCAGATCCCATTACAGATGGTTGTGAATCACCATGTGGTTGCTGGGAATTGAACTCAGGACCTCTGGAAGAGCAGTAGGTGCCCTAAACTGCTGAGCCATCTCTCCAGCCCTTCTAGCCCCTTTTTATGAGTATTCATTAGTGACTCAGCCAACTTGCCTGAAGGGCTAAACTCATGCCCCTCCTAACTCCTTGTAGCTCTCTATAATTTTCACTCCTAATTTCTTATCTGTATCATGCATGAAGATTTTCTTGGTCCTGAGGAGAAGTCCACACAAACCAAAGAATAAGGTGACATAGGCAAAAATCAACTGGCCCTCTCAGTGAGAAGAGTTCGATGGAAAGCCGTACTTATTTCCCACCACAGCATTTTTGTACCATAACACTTTGTTATGTCTCCACCTCAGCTCAGAAATACTAGGGGAAATTATAGCAGGATATCAGGTGTGAAAAATGTTTGCATACACAAAGGATACTAATTGTTAGGAGTGGTCAAAGACATTAAGAGGAAAGGAATATTAACAAACAACACTGAGGGCTGAGAAGTTGCTCAGAAAATAAAGAAAATGTATACTGATTGCCTTTGAGTACAGATGAATTAAAAAAAAGAGGAGCAGGAAGAGAAGAACACAGCATCCCAATGAGGACAGGGCTCCTGCATCAGCTGCACTCAGCCCACACATTAAACAATATGCTAATAGGAGGTTGGAGACTTCAATCAATATTGAGAACCAAGTTCTAGGTTATTTTTACTTCTTTTCAATTACTCCATGTGGGTCTGTATCTCACAGTTTTAGCAAGAATTCTGCTGTTCATTTACCCAGAGTTCCCGATTCTCCAAATCTCATCCTCTTCCCCATTTCCTCTTGAGAAACTTTGATCATGTTGGACGGCCATCAGCACTAACTCTGTTGACTCCTGCTAGCTCGACTCTCCCTTGATCCTAAAGTTTCCTTTGAACACTGTTCCATTCACTGATGCTCACCTGTTCCTTAACTAAGTCCCCACCCCTGGTCTCCAGTCCAGGGTCACTGTGTCCTGCAGGCCAAATAACAGAAGAGGGAGGACATCCCTCCATTTCTCCCCTTATAGGCCTTTCTGATGCCCTTTATTCATAGATGGAAGAAGAAGAAGGAGAGGAGAAGAAGGAAGAGGAGGAGGAGGGGAGGAAGAGGANACTGTGTCCTGCAGGCCAAATAACAGAAGAGGGAGGACATCCCTCCATTTCTCCCCTTATAGGCCTTTCTGATGCCCTTTATTCATAGATGGAAGGAAGAAGAAGAAAGGAGAAGAAGGAAGAGGAGGAGGAGAAGAGGAGGAGGAGGAGGAGGAGGAGGAGGAGGAGGAGGAGGGAACAACCATCTAATACAGTGGTCCTCAACCTTCCTAATGTTGCAACCCTTTAACATATTTCTTTATGTTGTAGAGACCCCCAACGATAAAATTATTTTAATTGTTGCTTCATAACTGTTATTTTGCTACTATTATGAATCCTAACATAAATATTTTATACACAGGCTATCTGCTATATGATCTCTGTGAAAGAGTCATTTGGCCCCCAAATGGGGTCGCAGCCCACAAGTTGAAAACTGCTGATCTAAACTCATACGTGGTTTATAGTAACATATTTGCTTAAAAGAAAGTTAAGTCTAGGGGTTTAAAGTAAAAAATGTCCCAAAGACAGCCTGCTGTATGGACGATCTCACTCTGTCCTGTCCTTAGAGAAATAACTGAGAACATTACTTTTCTTAAGATGCAGTCAATACATTTTAGCAGTCATCTCTCTTTTAACCACAAAACAAAGCAATGTCACATGTCCCTGACATGCGTTTTTCCTGGCTTTCTGCACCTCTCTGCTTTACAATTTGAGTGGGTCTATACGAAGTAGGGCTGCTATGAGCCTGTTTACCTTCATCTGTTCTTCTTGAGCTGGTACACCAGAGCCTTTGTCTTGCTTTGAAGGGCCTGTTTATGGCTTGTTTCCTGTCTGAGATAAAGGCTACAGCTATTCCCCCCCCCCCAACAAAGTCCCTTGAGGAATTGATTGAAGTCATTCACCAGCAAAATGCACACAAAATACTGAAAGTAGGTTTGATGGAATAACTTGTAGTTCTTCCAAGATCCCAAATCCATGGGTGGCAGGTCCTGGATCCCTGCTATGTGAAACTTTCTAACATCCTTCATATGCATTTCCTCCACCACCCCCTCTCCCTCCCCCTCCCCCTTTCCCTATGTCTCTGTCTGTCCATGTCTGTCTATCTGTCTCCTCCAGGTCAAGCCTAAACATTGCACCCTTGTAACTAGAGAAAGAAGAGGTGCAGCACACTGAATCTCACCAACCTCATTTCTAAGTCTGAAGCCTGGCCGAGCCTGAGTCTGACACCCTGCATCTGAAAACACAGTGATGCAGACACTTCCCCAGAACTGGTACCAGGAAGCCAGGGAGCACTGACCCAGGCCACCTGAACTTCGGTACTTGCAATTCCCTAAGCCAAAAATACTCTTTGCAGTCTTTGCACCCCTGAGTCCTTATCTCCAACTCCGTTAAAATTCTACCTTTTAAGACAGCCTCATCCTGTCTCAGGAAGCATCCTCAGCAAGAAAGCCTCACCCTATTACTGAGTAAGCACTTCCAAGTGCTTACTGCCCTGTTTTTTCCTTCTGTAATTGTCTTTTTCTTGTTGTTGCTAAATGTCTGTACTACTGTCCTTTAAGCTATCAGACAGGATTTTCTCCACAAGTTCTACACTGTGTGTGGAACCCAGGACAGTTACAAAATACACAAAGGCAAAGTGAGAGGCGGAGATAGTCACACACGTAGTTACATCAAGCCTATTCTTTTATTCAAGGGTACACGCTGATGATTGTGGACGTTCAAGGGTTTCTATGCCAACCCTCACGGCACCTCTGGCGAGGATATTTCTACAATGTGCAGTTGTTGCTGTATTTCTGCTCTATCATTTTTCAAAGGTTTCAAAACGTGTCATAAAATATTATTGGGTCAGGGAACCAGGCAGGCCACCAGATGGTTGAGAATGATTTATTTCCCTGATTTCAGACATCTGAAGAAAGAGTGTAGGAAGGAAGCAGGTACTTATCTCAGAGCTTAGAGAATATGGAAGATAAAGGGGCCTTGAAGTCCGTCTGTTACAGAGTCACTCTTAATTTAAAAGCCTGTTCCATGGCACCTGTTGACATGGCTATCCGACCTTGACTTTAATATTTTAGCAATGAGACACTGGCTTACAAGATAGCCTGTCTCATGATTGGACAGATTTTGATGAACAAGATCTTCCTTCCATTGATGCAAAATTTCCTTCCTGTAACTTCTGGCCCTTGGTACAATCCTGTGTGTGCTTCGTTTCTGATCTGAACTAGAAATTTTGAGATATTTGAAGACATCTAATATGTTTTCCTTTCGTTTCCCCAACTTCAGAAGAATCCTGTCAAAGCCTCCAGCTCTTAGTCACTCATTTCACCATTTAAACACTCATTTTGCAGGCGGATGATCTCAGAATGCTTATTTTTTAATTATGGACCTAATCGTACTTGAGCCATAAAGCTACTAAATGATCCCCTTTTGAAAGTCAATTATGCATATAACTATACTGTTATCATTACTAATATCAGCATCAGTTGCTCCTTGTAAAATTCAAAAGCAGATTATTCTGATACAACCAACCTAACCAGAGGTCTGTGTCTGAAATCAATTTACAGTTGTCCACATCAGCTGACTATTAAAAGTGTTTAAATTAATCTGGGTTATCAGTTAGCACATGTACAACGATATGGTTTCCTCCAATCTGTTTCTATTCGGCAGTCCAGAAAGAAACCATCAAAAGAAAAAATCCAACTGTGGAGTCTAAGCCACTCTGGGGAAAGTGAATTGAGGTTTACCAGAAGAAAATTATATCAAATATAAAAATGAATAACTTTCAGGTAAATAAAGTAAAAATGAAGCGAGATGATCCGCATTCAGATTCTGAAGAGGTATACAGTGGTACTAGGATCTCAGCCATTCTTCTAACACATCAGCAACAGCAAGGCTGAGACTAACCCACCGTGTTGGAAGCGCTAACTTTCAATATTGACTTGGTGTCTCTCAGAACTAGCCAATGAGCAAAATTTATACTAGGAACATACACACACACACACACACACACACACACACACACACACATTCTGTAGTCACCTATTCTTTTAATAAATAATAGTAAGTTATAATGTTATAAAATCTCCACAGTAGTCTCCATTTAACACCTGCAGAAGTATCGAGTCCTATGTTCTGTAGCATTAAAAAAAAAAAAATCATGGCTTGCTTGCACTTGCCCATGTTCTACAATGTCCATTAGACAACAGAGAAGTCGACCTTTCACCTGAGCACAGTCACTGAGGAACCTGGAAACTCTGATTCTACCATGTCATGTGGAGTTAACTGTATCTGGTGCATCCTTTGTGTCACTGAAGCCACATACATCTAATCATAACATGTTCAAAGAATTAAAAGGCAAGCATCAGAGTCTTCAGCAATGTGAGGAATTTCAATACACATTCTTATTATCTTTTAAAATAAACAAGCTGGGTTATTCGGTTGTTTCGACAATTCTGGTTATAGGTTACACTGTGTGTGTCCTCACAAAATTTATGTTTAATCTTTTTTCCTCACGGCTCTGATTTTATGACAACTGGGTTGTTGAAGATGTAATGAAGCGATGATGAACCCAAACTGCAGAACACTGGGCTCCAAGGTGACCTGTCTGGGGACATTTGGAGGCAGAAATACACATGGAAAATACCATACGAAGAGAAAAACAGACCAGGAAAACATTTCTATGAGAAACTGGAGGAGAAGCCATCAATGAGCCCTTCCTCCGCAGCCTCTGAAGGAGCTGGCCTGACCTTGTAAGCTTAGAGATCTTGAATTTCTACTCTGTCAAACTGCAAACCTGTTTCTGTGGTTGAAGCCACTCAGCTTGCAGCACTACGTTCAGATTAATTCATATCAGATAGTGTGCAGGATAAAGTGTGTATCTCCACTACTGACTTTGTAAGGCAGCCTTTAAAAAAAAAAAGTGGACAAGTATGTGAGTGGGGGAAGGTATATTCTCCTAAGGTACATAAAAAGCATCTATTTTAAAAGTCCTGAGGTGCAGTGGGAGAGATGGCTCAGCGGGTAAAGAACTTATTTGTTATACAAACATTAGAGTCTGGGTTCAAATCCCTAGCATCCACAGAAATGCTGGGCATAGCAGCACGAATCTGCAGTCCCAGTGCTTGAGTTAGGAGAAACAGATAGATGCCAGAGGCTTGCTTGCCATCCAGCCTAGGCAAGACAGCCAGCTCCAGGTTCGGTGAGACTCAGGCTCAAAAACCAACGCAAGCAATGGAGGAAGACAACCAAAGTCTACCTCTGCCTCTGTATGCACACATTTAGTGCATGTGTACCTGGATGTATAGACACAGTTCATACTCACACTCTCGTGCGTGCACACACACACACACACACACACACACACACACACACACACGTGTTGTTATTACAAACATATCATAGAAGCTGGGCATGGTGGCACACACCTTTAATCCTAGCACATGGGAGGCAGAGGCAGGCGAATTTCTGAGTTCAAGGCCAGCCTGGTCTACAGAGTGAGTTCCAGGACAGCCAGGGCTGCACAGAGAAACCCTGTCTCGAAACTCCTCCCCCAAAAAACACACAAAAACATATAGAAACATATTCTTATTCTATTATAAGCAGTCTAAGTATTGAGGTTAAGCCCACAGTGTTCAGCAATGTCCCATGAGTACACGTCCACTGGTAGAAATGTAGTTAGTTAAACTGAAGAAATGAAAATTTAAGTACTCAATATAATTTAATGAAAATAATTACACATAGCCAGTGGCTACTGTAACTTACAGCAAAACTTTAATTAACGTGTGTGTGTGTGTGTGCCTCATTTTAGGTGTATACATGTGTGTACAGGAGCCTATAGAGGTCAGAGGGGGGTGCCCTATCCCTTGGAACTGGAGTTACAGGTGGACACAAAGTGGATATTTAGAACTGAACCCCAGTTCTCTGTAAGAGCAGTAAGTAAACGGTTTTAACCATTTCACTGAGCCATCTCTGTAGCCCAGCTTACAGTTAAACTTTACATTTTAACTCATTGTGAAACCTCTAAGGACAAAGAGGGACATAAAAAAACTCTTACGAAAGAGCAACTGAGTCCTGGAAGAATGCACAATAAGTGAATTTGGGGGGCACCAAAGGATTGATTTTTAAACCCAGTAAAATGTTTCAGCAAACTAAAACGGAGATTATCGGTTACTACCAGCAGGGGGAACCAGAGAGCAGCTCACAGAATTTTCTCAGGAGAGTTTTGTCTCATCAAGGCCTTAAATCAGTCTGCCCAGGCTCCCCAAACAGAACCACTAGCTGCATGATCTGCACATGCTTATTTTCAAGAGCCCTAGAAGAGCACAATAGGATCTAGCTGTAGGCATTAAAGAGTAAAATCTAATTAATAACAATGGTTATTTAAAAAAAGATAAAATTCAATTAATGATAGAACTAGGTCTTTTCCACTCCTGTCTGTTAAAATATGATTATTATGATTTTTCACTTTTTAAAAAATCATATATCAGAGACAAAAGAAAAATAAGGTCTAATGATTTACACAAAAAGTGGAAATTTAATCAGCAAGGGTGTTTGGGGACGTTTGTCCAGGATATGATGCCCACACATGGTCTTACCTCTTGGTAAAGGTCACTGAGGTCTTCCTGGTGAGCCTGCTTGGAGCACCCTGGGAACTCCCTGACACAGCAGGAGTCGGGAGGCCAGTCCATTTCTGTCATTTCCAACCAGTCAGTGAAGTACACCACTCCACAGCACTTAAACTGGAACAGAATTACCAGTCACACTTAGAAACGACACAAAACAGCTTTTGTTCAGCCTAATAGAAATGAGAGAGCTGATGTCCTTAAATGTTTGTACTGAGTTAAACATCTCTTATCAGCCTCAGATGGCTGTGCATTCTGTCTCGAGGATGAAAACATCATACAGGAACATCAAAGTCACCATTCCATAGTGGAACAGTTCTGAACTGTGACACCCACACCTCCTAAAACCAAATCTGTGTCTCACTCTCCAGCTTCAGGATGTTCTGCAGATGATCGCCGTGATGAAAGAATTGGCCACCATACTTACAAACTCAATAGCTGGTCTTTCACTATCATTAACTTCTAGTCGGTAGGGAGTAGCTAATCATTTTGCTTATTATCTATTCACTCGTATAACTAAAAATTCAACTATTGTGATGAAAGTTTCCACAAATTCTATGGAAAAAAAAATAAAACTTGTTGACCGAAACTCACATCTCAAAGGTAGCCAGCCAGAATTGGTTTCTTTAATCAAGGCAAAAATTATATAAATAGATATTTGTCTGACTTATTATTACCCAAGAGAGTGAGGTTCCTGATAAGCTAGCATATTATATCATTATAATCTTAGAAAAATAATGGTGTGCCTAGCTTGAATGTAGCCGAACTTAAGAAAGTGAGCTCGCCTTGCTCTAAGCCATGTTAAGAAGAACACTTTCTGTTGTGCTTCACCAAAGATGATCATAAACGCTGATGAAGGCTTACAAACAGGGCTTGAAGGCATGTGCAGACCGGATTTAGAAAAAGCAACTGTGATCAGGACAGCTTTGCCCTTGGATAATAGAGAAATCCTCTTCTATACAGTCGGAAGGAGGGAATATGGGCAGTCACGTAGAAGGACCCTGCCAAGAGGGATGGTTATGCAAATTACGTAGCCCAGGAGACCAATCTGTGCTCAAGATTAACACTGAATCATAAAATATCACAATCCAGCGCCATTTCAAAGCTTAACCAAAACCGGCTTGGAAGAATTCCGAATTCCTCATGCCGCAGCAAGCGAGGAAAATGCTCAGAGTGCTTGGGACATTTCCACTCACTTGCCTAAAACGCTTATGATTTAAAGAGCTTATGATTTAAAAGGAAAGCGGCGGCGGCGTCACGGAAGCACCTCGAGTGACAACGTGTTAATACCAAGAGTTTTGAGAAACTTATAAGACATTTTCCGTACTGTTTAAAAAACATGGGTGTACCACAAACATCACAGCTACGCAACACCCTAGCACCACAAGGGTCACATGACCGCCAGAGATTCTGACACAAAGCACTGGGAGTCCCGAAAATAAAGCGCATCTTTAAAGACTCTGCTTTCTAAATATTTTTAAACGATCACATTTTTGAGGTCAGCATTTTAAAAGTCTTTTGCCCAGAGAAAACTGTCTTCCCCCATTTCTTAGAGGGGCAAGCCTTTCTAAGCGGCAAGCCAGGGCCATTCTCAGAGCACCCTACTTCCAGTCACAAAGGAGCAGCCCGTTGATCTGGCTATGTCAGGAAATGAGGACTTCCATAGCAGTGGCTTTTCCAAATAACTTGAACATGCTGTGTTCAGTGCCAACATTGTTAAAGAGCTGCTGACATCCGCTCTTTCCTACGGAGTTGTTTCAGAGCCTATCCACACAGGACAGTGGATCTGTACGGAGGCTTTCTGAACCTCCTGAAGGCGAACTCAGTATTACGCCAGCTCAAGTCTGTGCTCTGTCACTACCTGCCAAGAGGACAGGTTTCAAGGTAGCTCTGCTCCAAGCTGATGCTATGTTAAGCTCTAGAAAATACAATAGAATCATTATTTCACATGTAAATAAACTGAGCCCCAATAGGTAAAGGGACTTTCTGATGGGTCAGTAAATGGCAGCAACTGTAATTCCAAAGCTTACACAAGCGCTACCATTAAGTAAACACATTTTTATTTAAAATGTGGTTTAAAATAAGGTATTAGGAAGCATCACTAAGAATTATACAAGATCCATTCAGTTACAGTTCATGTGCAGGATCACAACAAATGAGTACCAAAGGATCATTTATTGTGGAAGAGAAAGGCGGTCCTAGGCTGAGTTGTCTCTCTCATTCTATATTTTTATGTTAAAACTCTAACCCCTGTACTTCAGAATGGGATTGGTCATGTCGCAAGAGCCACTGGAACAGTAAATAATTTAAAATAAGGTCAACAGCACGGGCCTTAATCAGGTATGAATAATATCCTTATCGGAAGAGGAAATTAAACATGGACACATGTAAAGACAAGACGATGAGAAGACATGGGACGCAGGCTTTTATACGCCTAGGGGAGAGGCTTCAAAGGGTATCAGTGTTGACACTCTTGAATATTCGGCCTCCAGAAGAGTGAACAGCACTTGTCCTGAGTGACCGTGTGTGTGACACTTCGGTGTGGCAGTCCTGCCAGACTAATAAAGGGCTTTGAATATCTTCTGGATATTTGGATGGATTCACCACTCTTTTTATGCAAACTAGAATTGTGAGGTAAGAGAGACTATTTCAAGTGGAGGTGGAGCCCTGAAAGGAGGAAAACGGGTTCTCTATTTCTCACCCTGGGTTACCACAATTTGCATCCTAAGTTCCAGAAAATAAAGATTCTGGGAGCTCTAGCGGGGGTGGGGGGCAGTTCCTGAACACAGCTTACTATAAATGCCCTGGTGCTTCACCCATCTTCTCATTGGGCTGTTTTCAGTCTCATTGTGCAACAAACAAACAAAGTCAGGAAGCAACGGAATAACAGGAAACCTGTGTGACACTGATAATTTCGCCATCTCAGCAAGAGTGGAACAAAGCCAGGTTTGGAGACTGCCCTAGACTTGAACCTCTGCCGAGGGCATAGGCAGAGCAGAATGAGTAGCTGGCTATCTATCTAGTAAGATACTCCTTCTCAAATGCTTCCTGGTCCAGAGCGTGAGAAAGGAAGGCAAGCTAAGATGCTTAACTTAGTCTCCTAGGGATGCCATTCCATTCACAAGGAAAAAACTTAGGAGAACTGGTCTGAGGCAAAATCGACGATTAATCTCAAGTCACTAGATTTCCACTTGAGATACTTGGAAGAAGTGTAAAACAGTTTGGAACAAGAGTATGTCGTGTTATATCACTATTAATAAGCATATGATAAATGAGTTCAAGTTGATGATCCCATTCACTCTTCTTGACACTCCATACATAAAGTGAGCACGTGTATTGGTCCTATTTCATAGGTGTGGAAATTGAGGCTTACGGAGTTAAGTGAACCGATACTAGGTGGCAGAGCTAGCATTTGAATCAAAGACATCCTGACTACAAATAATAATAATAATAATAATTTAAAAAAATTTTAAAAAGTTCCTACTAGGTAAATTCCCAATGGAAGCAACCTTTTAAAATGTTAAAGTGATGTTTAAAACATGGGACATGGGTATCTCTAAAAGTAGAAAAATTATCATAAAAGAGAGAGATCTAAGTAAAACTTTGGATATTTATTAAATAAGTCATGAAAAAGA
This sequence comes from Mus pahari, assembly GCF_900095145.1. Lineage (NCBI taxonomy): Eukaryota > Metazoa > Chordata > Mammalia > Rodentia > Muridae > Mus > Mus pahari. Next base: position 41,870,391 of record NC_034591.1, read on the forward strand.
AACTTGAGAGTAGTTCACCCGCACTTCTAAACAAGCTCGTGTGGACCAGAAAAAATGAGGAGGAAAGCTGTATGTGAGACGAATAGACACACATGGAGTGACTCAAGGCATGCTGGGAAAAACCTGCACCAGTGACATCTACACAGGCTTGAGTGACTTAAGGCATGCTGGGAAAAAAAAAAAAAAAAACTGCACCAGTGACAACTATGCAGGCTTCAGGTTTCCATTCAGAAAAATGATCAAAACCAAAGCTTTGGCCGGGCGGTGGTGGCACACGCCTCTAATCCCAGCACTGGGGAGGCAGAGGCAGGTGGATTTCTGAGTTTGAAGCTAGCCTGGTCTACGGAGTGAGTTCCAGGACAGCCAGGGCTATACAAAGAAACCCTGTCTCGAAAACAAAACAAAACAAAATAAAATAAAATAACAACAACAACAACAACAAAACCCAACAACAAAGCTTTGAACGCCTGATTTGACAACTTGCCACCCAATTCTATACTTTGTACTTCCAGGAACAGCAGCACTTACCTCTCTCTGAAAATAATTCCAAGCGTGCGTAAGCCATCTATACCTGGGTAAGCCGTAATTTGTCATTCTGGCTTTCAAAGTAACCATATCTGACCACTGTACTGGCACCTGGAGATGAAACGCAAATGATCAACATACAAGCACAAACCAGCCAGGCAAAAACTCACTCACAACACTCACACCACACATGATACAGACAGGATTAAAGTTGACAAATACCATTACAAGTCATACTTGCCTATGAACTCGGCTCTGGTAAATAAACCCGACGCTGAAGAAACTGATGTAGGAATCAAGAATTAGGATACGGAAAGGGGAGATGCATGTATAAGCCTCAAATGCCTAAGACAAGGGTAATTCTGAAATCTAACTAAAAATAGTAATATCAGGCTGGTGTCAGTGTCTAAGACTGTCTGCTGCACAGTGTGAGGACCTGCACTCAGATTTCCATCAAAAGGAAAAGGCTGGATATGACCTATAACCCCAGCACTCCAGGAGGTAGGAAGAAGGGCAGAGATCAGAGGGTCACTGGTGTTTAAGGGTACCAACCTAGCAGAAAATGCCAATCTCCAGCTTCATTGAGAGATGCTGTCTCAAAGGAATAAGGCAGGGATCCCACATCTGAGCATGTGTGTGTGTATACCATGTAGATGCTGTGAGCACATATGCACACCGTGTACATATGCACAGAAGTTTTTAATTTAAAATTAAATTTAAAAATAGGAATAGCAGCTGAGAGGCAAATGCAGGTATATCTGTGTAAATTCAAGTCCAGCCTGGTCTACAAAGCAAGTTCCAGGATAGTCAGAGCTGTCTCAGGAAAAAAAAAANTATATGTATATATATATATATATATATATATATATATATATATATTAAGGTCAGTAGAAGTAAGTTAAAAAAGTTTCTTGGCCACAGAAATTCTTCAATTTTATTTCTTTTCTAGGTAGTTGTTGGTTCTTTTGTTTTGTTTTTAATTTTTTGTTTTGGTTTTGGTTTGGTTTTGGTTTGATTTTGTTCACTTGGAAATACATAAGACAAAAAAAATTTTAGCAAGTTCATTGTGAATACATTCTATTCATATGGTTTAGTAACATTCAGAAAACCAGCCATAGTTCAAGCTAACCACTATAAATTATTATTAACTCATATCCGTTAGGGCATAAAGTGAATGGAACTAAAATAAATTCTCAAGAAATATATCATCTGAACCCGTTAATATTATGGACAGACTTTTTAAACTGGAGTGCTGGATAAGGAGGTGAGCGTGCAGAAACGAGAAACAGCATGAGGGAACAGACAGATGTCAAGCCTCTTGACTTAGTTAATAGAATTTTTTTTTTCCTAAATTTTTGCTTTCCAAAACAAACACTGGCTGTTTCTTCACCATGGCCACCATCAATCTGAAACCAAATGTGGCAAGAAAACAGGGGCCCATTGAGGTCCTGGCTCCACACGCTGGGCTCTGGCCAGGAAGCAGAGCACACAGTGAAGGGCTTGCTTGCATGAACCCGCTTAGAGCACAAAGCCCATTCTATGTAAAGGTTGAATTCTGCGAAACTTGGCAGATAATAAACTTTAACGACACTTTTCTCTTACATTGTTATTAGTACAGAAGCAATAAAAGTCTTAGCCGACTTTTCTCATTTCTGCAAGGCTGCTTTCCAAATTTCACTTTTAAATGGCCCTTCCTTCTTTGCCCCTGGGGATGTAATGGGGAAGATTTACACAAGCAAAAACAATGACGTGTGCCCAATGATGTGTGCCCGTGGCTGAAATGGCAGTGAGTGTGCATTCACTCGGTGCCCCAGGAGCTGAAGCCACTGGGGACACGACAAGGGAACCGGAACAGGGACCAAGCAAATGAAGGTCCCATTGTCTTCTTATGCTTCATAGAATCAAAGCGTCTCCTGTAGAGAGGCTAAATTAACTCATCTTAAGCTTCCCACAGCTTTATCAAACATTTACGATGTACCAGTAAGGCATATACTTCATAACCGAACTAGAAAATCCATAGAACGAATGGGATGCGTGGCTTCACGAAAATACCACAGCACTCAGATGGTTGAGACAGGAGGATTGCCATGAATTGGAAGACACACTGCATTACGTAGTGCATCCTAGGCTAGCTTGGGCTATGAAGTAAGATCCTGTCCCTATAAATAAATAAATAAATAAATAAATAAATAAATAAATAAAAGAAGCCATAGAAAGTCACTCATTTCCTAGGCTAGCTTGGGCTATGAAGTAAGATCCTGTCTCTATAAATAAATAAATAAAAGAAGCCATAGAAAGTCACTCATTTCCTAAAATGTTTTCATCACCAAATAGCACACAACCAAAAAAAAAAAAAAAAAAACCAAAAGGTTAAAAAGAACCAGGAGTTATTTGTAAGATTGGTTCTTCTGTTATTTGTATGCCAGGGATGTAGGTCATCTTTCAAAACCAAAAACCAGGATAAATTCCTTACAGTTAAAGCAAAACTCTGGGCCCCACTACCTATTTTTATTTTCTAACATATAAAGTTTGTAGGGATAACATGAAAATATAACTAAAAGAGCAAGACAACTCCAGCTTAAGGCGAAGTCGTCATTGTTGTTGTTTTGTTTTGTTTTGTTTTGTTTTGTTTTGTTTCTTCACATATATTCTTGATTTTATGTTGAGCTCTGGAGGACCTTCCCTGACTCTTCACCTTCCCACAGATTCTGTCTTCCTCCGGGACTCCACCCAGTTGGAACTATGAGTTTCTTCACAGAGCTATGAACGCTAGCACAGCGCACACAGGTAAACTGCAGTAGGCAGAGCCCACATTTTGTCTGCAGTAGCTGCTGAATACACCCAGTCTTAGAACACTCCGGGTGCACCACAAAATCTTTAATAACTGTACTGACAACAGAAATAACTTCAACTGTATTACACAAGTGCCTAATGGCCTGCTTATCTCTGACACAAATACAAAACTATCGCCATCTCTTAAGAGGTCTTGAATTTTTAACTGCTTAAAATTCACCAGGAACTCCTCAGGTGCACAGGCCCTACCTTTTCCCACTGTTCTAACTGAGCACATCTGAGCCTGAACTGGGGAATGCCCATGATTAAGAATCACTTTGGCAGCCTCCCCAAAAGGCCCAAGGTCAAAAAAAATGTTGAAAAGCATCATTTTGAGGAAACCTAGTGAGTCTGTAAAGCACAGACATCAGCTAACCTTCACAGACATGCAAAGCAACGCCATTCCACACTGGGAACAATTGTTGTAACTTCACCCTGAAGTGAACAAACTGAACAATAGCCATCACAAGCAAGGGCCAGGGTGGGGTGCAGGGAGGGGACAGTATTGACAAGTGACAAAGCAGCTGGTAGAAGAGACCTGGAAAACTCCTTTTTCCCTGTTCTAAGGAAGCTATGAAAGTTTCTCTAGTGGTTTCAATGGTCAAAATAAGAGGGAAACTGCTGAACTCCTGTTTTCAAGCAGTCAGGTCTCAAGCTGTGAACATTTACACCAAGGTGAGCTGAGCGCACAGCGAGCCTTCACATGCACTCTGTAAAGGACAGTGTGGCTCTACTTGTTGAAAATAGTGGCTTCCTCCTCACCCATTTCAGCTGTGGTCAGCAAGAGTGGGGCTTGGGGGGGGCACTCTAGCACTCTCCAGCGAGCACATGCCAATCTCCTCATTACTAACTCAGAAGCTGGGGCCATCCTCTTAGGCTAGTCTCAGTCGTGATGTCCACATTTAGGAATGAAACATATATCACAGTATCACAAGGTAAAGATTTTAAATTATGACCTGGAAATACACACACATACA
>NC_034591.1:41874759-41882359 GCF_900095145.1 Mus pahari
ACACACACACACACACACATATATATATATATATATATATATATATATATATATATATATAAAATATGGGGTTTTTTTTTCAGAAATATTGGAAATGTTCACTCTTATTGTGTAATGTGGTCATGTAAAGTAACAACCATGTACCACAGTCACTCTCCAGAGTCTGACTCAAAGGTCAACCTGGGTGCTGTTCCAGACTTTGATTGTGTCCCTCTGGGAACTCACCATAACCTCCTGCTCGTATGTCCACACACCACAAGCCAGTTCTACGCAGAAGATGACAAGTAAAGTTCCGAAGTACTGTAGAAAGAGAGAGGGAGCCGTCAATGCGAAACCACTTAAGGCAAATGTGACTAGGGGTTGTGTTTACCTGCGGTGAGAAGACAGGGCTCCTCTTCATAGAGCACCTAAAGTTTCCCTAAGCCTACAGCCAGCTACAGATAACCATCAGGACCCACCTAAATGGGCCGGTATTTTGCCATTAGTCAGCAGCTAAGGTAAATCTTTTACCAATACCAATAGTTTTATCGACCTGAGTAATAACTTATGAAGTATAATTTAATAAAGCTGAACCAAGTTCCCTGAAAACTTATGCCTCGTTCCTCTTAGAAAGGATGAGCTGAGATCTGCAAGGTCGGGGTTTCACCTGGTGCATATTTTCACTCTCTTCTTGGCAAGGAGTGGGGAGTCTTCTTTACATGTGTAAAAAGGACAGTCGAGAACCAAAAACGTCGACTACTCGTGCAAAGTGAAGGTGAATAGTGGGTCTCAAGTGTGGGAAGCTGTCCTTGAGAGGCCTGCAAGGGCAAACAGGTAACAAAACGGAATGCGGTATTGAAAACACTAATAAAAGAGGTGGTATGCCTGAACAGCAAGAAGACCTTGGACAAAGAGATTAGAGAAGGTTAGGCAGATAGAAATGACGTAAACAAACACACAGAGTAGGTCGGTGGCAAGGCAAAGCATCAAGGAAGACTAGCACATACCCACAAGAGAAATGACAGACCAAAATTGAAAGGCAGACTAAAGCCGGAACCGTGGAACACACCAGAGGACCTACTAATGGACTTTAAATATATCATGTAGGCAATAAGGTGGCATCTCTCGATGTATCTGCATAAGAGAAAGACATGGTGGGTTAAATAATGTCAGGATTATAATTAGTTTGAAAGAGAAGGGCTGAGGGGTGAGTTGAAAAGCTTAGAAGGCAGCAGGGAGGGGGTTTGCGGTAGACCTGACTTTATATGGTAGCCTTGCTAACAAATGGGAAACAACACCCTCTGTCAATACAGCAGAAGACCCTGGACCAGCTGGATTGATAAACAGAGAGAAGAAGAGAGAAAGCAGAGAAATAGGATGGAGTAAATAACACTCCTGTGGAAGGACAGACGAAAGCACGAAATTTATTTGAAAAACATAGAAACACATTCCAGGAGAAGTATTAACCTCAGAACTCAGGTATCTGAGAGTGGAACTGGAAATTATTCTTTTATTAGAAACAGAGTAACTTTTGAATAATGTTGTTTCTCAACTTCCTAATTTAATCGAGAGTCTCCTGAAACAGTGTGGTCCCATTCCACACACACACACACACACACACACACACACACGAGGAGGAAGTAAGTGTAAAGGGTAGGTCACATGACTTAAGGATGCACCCCGATAAATTTCATGGACCAGAGTTTTTCAGCATCTGTTCTGTGTGTTCTTCCTTACCACCCCCCATGGATGGAGGCAACCTTACAGAAAGAAGCAAGCAGTGAAAACCAGGGGAAGGTTGGGCTTCCGAGAAGTTCCCTCCTCTGATCCCAGCAGGACTAGAACAGAACTGCAGTAGCTCATGAGTCTTCTACTTCCTGTGCAGTATGGAATTGGGGGGTAGTACTGGATAGTAGTACCTCGGATTACCTCCTTGCTTCCAATCAAAGCTCTGTGAAGAGCAGTCACCTAAATGTGTTCTTCGCCACACAGTGCTTGATAAATTCTCGTCACACAAAATAATAAGCGAAAACAGCACAAATGAATTGATAGTGGTTAGAGTTTGCATGGGCCGTAATCTTGAAAGAACCTCTTAATAAAAGTGATCTTTAAGAAGAAGTAAAGCTTCGGGCATTCTAGAGAAGGCAGTCATGGAAGAGAAAGAGCTAAATATAAAGGCACTTTGTGGATGAGTGAGTTAATCAAAACTCAGTGTAACGAGAGCGCAGATGCGGTAGATGCAGACGCCAGGCAGTGTTTTGAGGTACAATGGGCTGGGGAAAGGACTTTGCATTTTATTCTAAGTGTGATGAAACCATTAATGGCTGACATGATCTGATGCACACTCTGAAAACACTTCTGGCTGTTTTATCTACAGAAAAATCAAGGTCATGAGATTTACATAAAGGACACCCAAATAGGATGGAAATGGAGACAGAGAAAGGAGTTGCCTGACACAGGACAGTTGGCTGTCCAAGACAGGTTTAGAATCTTTGTTAAAAGTTTGTCAAAAAGAGAAGAGCAATCAAAGGTATAGGCAATGATAGTTTTCTATTTCTGTGAAACATTCCTTATGACTTACAAATAGAAATCACCGCTAGTAGTTTCAACTTGCTTCCTTCATTTTTTTCTTTCATTAAAACAAAAAGCACAACTTCATAATCTCTAAGTAACACATCTTAGAAACAGAAGTGGTTCAAAAGATAAAGTGGAATTTGCTAAGGGGCTTCCAGTTCACCAGGCACTGTTACTTCCAGCACATTTAATACAGACACAGACATGCTCAGCTTCAAGACCCAGATCTCATACCTAAGTATTATTTCTAGGGCTGAACTGAATGAGGATCTTCAGCCTTGAAAGGCCAGCTAGGAGAAATCTGGTCAATGAGGTATTCCATGTCAGTTTCTCTTGGGGTTCTCCTCATGCTTAAGAAACATCTCAACATGAAAAATGTGCTCACTACTGTGTGACAAAACTCTCAAATGTGGAGTAGCTTTCCCGCTTAACCTATGTTCTTGCCTCTGTTAAGAAAAGATGTCAGGAAGTAGTGAGACTCCAGCAAAAAATTGCACTATGGGATAGCTTTACCCGAACTCTTGAAAATGGACATCCACTCACAATAGCAATCAAAGCAATACTTACAAAGCAAGATGTCACTAAAAGCCAACACGGACAGGGTGGTGCCTGTGTGGGCTAAAAGGGAAAAGGAAATATCCCGACTCTATCTCTGTGACAATCGTGAAGATTTTTGGACTGAGTTTATAGCCTTTGTAATCACAGCTTACTTATCGTTCTCATTCCCTGCCTAGTAGAGTCACTGGTGAGTCCTGGGAAAGGTCCCAGGACCTGGTCATAGGCACTTACTCAAATGTATGTAATATGTCAAATACATGAGTAACTTCAAAGCCTATAGATCTAAACGACATTTCTATAACAACAGGTATATCAGGCCTAGTTTCTTTACATTGTGTGTGTGTGTGTGTGTGTGTGTGTGTGTGTGTGTGTGTATGTGTGTGTGTGTGTTGTGTGTGTGTGTGTGTGTGTTATGCACATGCCTGGGTGTATACAGGTGAACATGGCACCCATTTGAACAGTGTGTCAGTCTCCCTGGAACTGGAGTAATGTGAGTGGTACAGGGAACTGAACCCCTGACCCTCTTCAAAGACAGTTAGTGCTCTTACCAGTTGAGCCATCTCTCCAACTCCTGCATCCAGTGTCTTAAAAGGTCTGTGACAGTGAGTTGCCATCATCATTGCTTAAACATTAATAGCCATGCCCATGAAATGTATATATTTCAAAACAGGCTCTCATTCCAAGAGTCAATACTGATTATTGACCACAGGACAGGATAAATTCCATATGACTTGGCCATTCTTTTAACTCTGGAAAATTCCAGTGGTATCATCTGATACCAGTTATCCCACATGGGAAATAAAATCACTCTGCCTTTATCCTGTTAACACTCAGGAAGACTTGACTTATCTGCCCTTGAAGTTGAAATATACTCCAATTTACATTTTCAAGCTTCCCTGAAGAAAATTAAATGTATAATTTAATTCAAGTAAACATTTTTTATAAAAGATGATACATGCTCCTGTCTGTTATTCCTGCTCTGTTACTATTACTTTAATCTGAAACATTCAGTCACCTAACTCTGAGAACACTCGGCATGTCAAATCCGTCCCAACAAAATACAAGTCAACTGTACCTACCCTTTGCATTTCTTTTTGGCGAGATCTGAGTCTTTGACTAAGACAGTCTCCTACTGATTGCTGTGCGGAGAACTAGTCACTATTTTAACCAAGGAGCTGAGTTTGAAGCACTCTAATGCACCGTGAGAATCTTTATCTTCAACAGAATGAAGTTAGCTAAGGAATTGGGCAACAGGCCAGGCTCTGCTACAGTTTAAAGAGAATGGCCATACAGCATTGCACAGCCACGCCCTGTCCATCCACGCACTAGAGGAGCAGGTCTGCAATGTCCCACTTAGCATGGCTCTCTCACTAACTTCCCAGTGCATGTGGTTTTTCTGACAATGTTACCATGTTACTTTGTGGAACCTGGTGCAATACCAACTGCTCTTCTCTTTCTTCCAGAACAGCCTTTATTGTCCAGAATGGGGCACAGTTTCTTCCAGCACTTCACCTTTTTCTCCTGACCACTGGAGTCCTCTCCTTTGCTCTGTGTATTTGTATTTTCTTGTCTTCTGTATTTTAGCCCCCAGAGTTCTTGAACCAGTTGGCTGCTTTCTCCACAAATTATGGTGTCAGTCAGTAGCCAGGCTATCAGTTCCAGCCGGCAGGATCTTAGTCTTAAACATCATTTTATCCCCAGTGCCTAAGCAGTACCTGTCACGCAGCAGGTACTCAATAAATGTCAATGCAAATAATGATCAGTTTAGTTTGCAAACTCAATGGGCCAATTTCCACATTGCCTTAGGTTTCCTCCACCTAATTCGAACCTTGAGGTTCTTGTTAACATCTGATTGCCTTAATTTCCTTCTACACATTTGTATTTTAAATATTGCCCCTCTGTTTTACATGTTTGTTTTTGTAGACTACACTCAGATAATCCAGTGTGCCTGGAAATGTTTAAGACTATCTTCGAAGTGAAAGAGAGGAGACGCTGTGCCCCTTCCCATCTTCGTGGGCTACTAGCAACTAAGCATTTTAAAGAAATTTTAAAAAAAGAAAAAAAAGAAAAAAGAAATTGCAGGTTTTTATAGGGAAACTCAGATTTAACGATTTTCATTACCATTTTAGTTATTTTGTCCACTGCAAATTTCTGACAAGGAAAGAAATGGCATGGCATCCCATCACTGAGGAGTGGAAAAGGGCAAGGGTGGAGGCAAGATATAGTTAAGTCCTTGGTGAGCTGCGGGTAAATGAATCCCTCAGTAAAAACAGGGGACATTCATTGCCAAACCCCTTTAAAGGTTCTTTGCTCCTTTGTGAGTGTAGATAAGCAATAGCAAATCCATACTGAAGAGGCAGTTGTTTACAGAAACCGGCTGGCTCCCTTATGTCTCCTTCACTAGGATTCTGCCCTAATGTAAATAGATGAAGCACATGCCCTGCCTGACTGCTCTCTCTCTCTCTCTCTCTCTCTCTCTCTCTCTCTCTCTCTCTCTCTCTCTCTCTCTTAAAATGTCACTAGAACAATAATGAAGGTATCATCCCAGAGAAAACAAAACAGGAAATGGCACAGCAGAAAGCATAGCTAGGAAACTGCAGAGAGAGGAGGCAAAGAGTAAATCTATTAGTGGTTCTGAAAAAGCTGAAGGATAGCCGGCAAGGGAAAAGAAAATCTCAGAACAACTAGATTCCTATTGACTAAGGGCAACTCAGAAACTTCTATGAGTGACTGGTTCTCTGGAAGAAGACTGGTTAGGGGATTTAACCTGTTCCTTCCCCAACTATCATGTGACTGGGTGACTACCCCATCTCTACTAGAGGATGAGGTCACAGAGATAATAAAATAGCCCTACAACAGGTACAATGCAATCAGATCAGAAGACCAAATCTACACCTCTCCTACAGAGTTTCAAAACTCAATCAAAAAAAAAAAAAAAAAAAAAATGAACACAGCATCCTAAGCTAAAGGAGAACGGAAAATTTCTGACAAAAAGATCATTTTCAAGTTGTAACTCTTCACTGTTTAAAATCAGTATGTGAGCACTTAGAAAGACATTTTCGGGCATATACACTAAAACAAAAATATCTTATAACTATCATGACAGCATAATGGGAAATGAAAAAAAAAAAAAAAACATAAACAAAAAGGATCGAGGTAAAATCCAGGAAAGGGTATTTAAAATAAGAGCAGGCACAGGAAATGCCACAATGGTAAAAGATCCTCTCGTGATGGCAATAGTGTCAACAGACCTGGACAGGAGCAGTTTCTGGAACATTCTGAGAGATCTGAAAAATGAACGAAATTGTCCAATGTGTATCAATACATGAACAAAAATGAATGATAACAGATAGAGTTTAATCCTCTACGATTATGATAAGAAATTGTTATTCATTTAACAAAATGTTACTTGGGGAAGAAAGCATAAATGTGCCATTTTAGGTGGCCTAATTGTGAATAGATTGTCCATCACTCTAATCGTGTAGACACTGAACTAAGCAAAACTGTGGTACTGCTCGGCTAAGGAGAAGAAACACAGGGGTGATTGGCAAAGAAAGGACGAGGCGTTCTGCTTTCACTGAAGTCAATGGACAGTGCTTAAAACTACGCCTGGAAGAATGAGAAAGGTTACATAAAAAATGTGATTTAGGGACGTGTAGGTAAATGACAAGAGGAATCTGTGGAGACCCAATTAATAGCAGCTGCCTTTGGGAGTGGTCAATGGGAGGGGTGAAGGACTTCCATATTTCATAGGACTTTTAGCACTGAATTAACTCTTTAAATTATGTCCGTGAAGCACTCTGATAGAAGGGAGGACAAAAATTTAAAGCAGATATCTCCCCTGCAGCCTCAGGGCAAAAGAGAAAAGACTTCGTAGCCGGAGCGCTTTCGGTGTGCTCTGCGTTGATGGATTAATTCTGAAAGAGGTCATTCCATAACGCTAACAACTATAAGAACCTGAAAAATACCTCAGAGCTGTTAGAGTCAGATGATGCACATGTCATTCAGAAACTTTCCGAAATGCTTGGGTACCATCTTCCTTTTCTTAAATATGCTTTCAATAGTCAAAATTAAGAGTGGTTTAGCCAAATATGCAAAGTGTGTACATAAGTATGGTTTATATGGCTGGCTGGAAATCGAGGTGTCTTCTGAAATATTGTTCCTTAAAAAAAAAATCAATGTGAATTCTACCTAAATCAATATCTCCCACAGCAGTTCATTTCCATAACAAAATTATGAAGCTCAAGATGCTATGATAAAGGCAACTTTATTGTGAGACCTGGGCTTATTTACTTAAGAAATATATCCACATATGGGTATAATCAAATCATATATATCAAAATGGAACCCAAAAAGTCAAGCATATATATATATATATATATATATATATATATATGCAAATATGTACACATAGATGCACATTAACATGTATATATAAGTCACTCATTATGTCAGAGATTTACACATACTCATACAATTTACTACTCAA
>NC_034591.1:41882494-41897948 GCF_900095145.1 Mus pahari
CTCGAACTCAGAAATCCGCCTGCCTCTGCCTCCCTAGTGCTGGGATTAAAGGTGTGCACCACCACGCCCAGCTCCATATCTTTTTTTAAATTAAAGATTATTTAAATTTTTTCTTTGAGAATTTCATACACAAAGAGAGTGTATTTTGAGCATTTCCACCTCCCCCCCCATTCCCTTTCCAACTATGTCATGGTCCCTCCCCACACAGGCATATGTCATGTCAAGAGGACAGCATTTGAAATCACTCCTCTCTATACTACTGGATCTTTTTTTCATATGAATGTAGATTGTGTGTGTGTGTGTGTGTGTGTGTATGTGTATGAATGTATGCTTGCATGTGTGTGCCCGTGCAAGTGCATATGGAAGTCAAACGTTGGGAGCTTTTCTCAGTAACTCTTACTGACTTCTGACCCTTCCCACCCCACACACACCCAGACATCGTTCGTACACAATGTCTATATATGAACATAAAAAATTCTTCTTGCCTTTAAACTAGGAATAAAAGGTTTATCCATCTTTACCTCTTCAGTAACAGAAAAATAAAAGACTACCAATCATCAATGTTTTTAATGACAAAAAAATTCATTATTTTCTTTGTCACACTCTAGCTAGTGAAAGGTACAACCTTACTTGCTCTGTCAAGTCACTGACAAATTTTAGCAGCTACACATTCTTTTCCTTTTTATATTTTCAACTGTAGTTAGATTAGCTTCTCTCTGGCAACAAAATTAGTTCATTTCTAGTTACATGTCACAGTTTTATAAGGAAGGACTAGACAAGTTCAATAAATGTCAAAAGAAAGTGATTTTATTCCTTTATATCTTTACTTTTCTTACTTTACTATGAACAATATTTTAAAAAAACTTTCTCAGGAGGCAATGTGTGCTTTTTATATGAAATATTTTAAATAGTTTTCATTTTTAGGGAAACTGACTTTCTAAATATTTTTGTTACTAACTTTCGAAAATCTATTGGAATTATAAAAATAATCTTTGCCAACAAAACCAGTGTTAAATCTAGCTGAACCTAGGAGGACATTGAGAAATGTAGAAAATGAATATTTTAATTACAGTAGTCTCTTATAATGAAAGTATACTCTGTGAAAAACTATTCCATCCAATTCTCTAGTAGGAACTATGTGGTGTATACTATGGATAAAAATCCAACATCAAAAAATAAGGTAGTTGTAATCCACCCAGATTCTCTCACAAATACCAATTAGAAAAGACTTTTTTTTTTTCAACTAGAAAACTTTGTAATGTTTACATATGTCTTGTGAGAAAATCACCAAACCCCATGAGAATGCTTTCTGATTTGAAAAAAGTAAAAGTGGTCAACACTTATAAAAGTTATTTAAGTCTATTGCCCTCTTAATTTATAGCTAATTTGTACTGTAATAATTTAAGCTATAGGCAAATTCTTTTTTACATACAAAATATTTGACATAATTTAAAACCACAAAGGACTGACTTGCTTATCTAAGAAAATTCACACAATTCTTCCAAATAAAGTTAACTTCAAATTGCAACACTCTTTACTGGACATTTTAATATTTTAAAAACAGACCCTTTGACTCTTTCTCCCCGTTATACAACAATTCTTTGAACAAACAAAAAGTTTGATTAAAAGCCTGTGTTCGCTAAATGATAAATGGTAAATCCCGGTCTCTCCCCTGTCAAATACTGAACTCTGCAAGCTTTCAGCGTTAAGTGTCTTGATGTCAGCTGCTTATTTTTCCACCCTCAGCGACTGGAGGTTTAAAAATATTATATTACTTATAGTTAGTAAATAAGGGAATTCCAGCGCCAAATATTTGTACAAGATAATGGAATGGCTTGCCCTTCTGTTAGGAATTCACAGGGAAATGCTGACAGACCAAGAATAGTTGCTGCTTAAAACACACACATACACATAGCCGCCTCTGTTTAGCTAAGTTCTCAACATAGAGCGGTAGTGGAGCCAGGAGTGGGACATTCTGCAGGCTCATCAGTCAAGTCTGATGCCGCCCTACATAGTTGCCAAAGAAAAGGCAACACTGAGGGTCCTTCGTTTGAACAATCATACACAGAGTGAGGTTAATCTAATTTCAGAAAAGGCTAGGACAAGTGTAGTGGAAAAAGCACCCCAGGAGTCTCGTAACTACTCCGTGTGGGCAGAAATCCAAGCTCAGGTGAACGCTGCATGCTCCGGTCTCCCGTTCGTGCTTGATGTTTGAGAATGTGTAGAAGACTAATTCTAAAGTGTGCCTTCACCTGTTCCCTGGTATGTTTCCTGGTGTTCTGCTGAGCCAATGCTTTTTCCAGAGCTGTTGGTGAGCCTCAGGTCCGTGAGTGTTTGCATCATGTGATATTTCAACAGCTCATCAGAGAAATGAGTTCTGCCAGGCTCTGTGGGTCTGGCTGAGTGCTGTTAAGTTCCCCAGGGTTGCGGGGAGTCAGTGACCTATATCATGAGAGAGAAGGCATTAAGGGTGAGGCAATAAAACAGTTGGACATGCTAGAGAGGTCACCATGTATACGGCTTCTGTTCCCTTTTAAGCTAGGTCAGCTCAAGTCTGCAAGCTCAGCCAGATCTCGAATAATTTACAGGCTGTTCCTGGTCTCTGAAAAGGCAACAGCTATAGATTATTGGACCATTCCTCAGAATGAGAGACACGGGGTCCTATTCCCAGAACCTGTGCACAAACATGCAAATGGAAAGTTGCCTTAGCTGTTACCTAAGCAGCATAGTCAATCCAATGCTAGACTCAATGATCCAGAGTGTGATCGCATGCACAACGATCCAGAGTGTGATAGCATGCAACGATCCAGAGTGTGATCACATGCAATGATACAGAATTTGACCGCATGCAAACCCAGCTACATGTGCCACCCCTTCCCAACATAAGAGTGGCAGGCAGGCAGGCGTCTATAGTAGCAGGTCAAACTGGGAGTCTAAAAAGATAATATTCAAAGGGGAAAACACTAAAGCATGAAAACTCAGCTTTAAAATTTAATAACTTCAAAATCTCACAACTGTGGAAGCAGGGTTCTCAATCACATTGTTTCACATTTAGTTTTAGTTAAGCTAACCAATCTAATTTATGTTTGTACGCTCACTAATACTGTGTGTGTGTGGGGGGGGGGTGTGTTAGAAAAGAAAGGTTTAAAAAAAAAAAAAACAACTGGGGAATAGAGCCTAGTCATAGAGTATGTGCCTAGCATGCCTGAGGCACTGGGTTCAATTCTCAGTATTGCCAGAAAGAATGTTATGAAAAATAGGTTTTATTTACCTGAATCCACATAGATGAATATGTGTTATAAGTAAACAGGGTTGTTCTTTTATATTTTTAACCTATTCAAGTAAATATGCTATCTTCCTGAGTGGAGAACATGTTCTCTTGAAATAAATTTATATATATATATATATATATATATATATATATATATATAAAACTATTGTATATTTGTGTGAATTTAGTACAATAGTACAATAGAGGGATATATATATATATATATATATATATATATATATATATATATTCCCGCATAAAAATATAACACAGATAGATTAAGATAGTCCTTCAAACAAACACTTGCCCAGTCTCATACATTACAGTGAACTTCCTTATAATTAGAATGACTATTCCCAAGTCATAGACCTCCACTTACAGTTTTATACTTTTATTGTCAACTACGTTTTTGTTCACATATCCATCATGTAAAAAAGAATAACCTAGAGTACATTTGAGAGTACATAAGCCAGGAGCCAGCTGTAAGAATAGAGCTCTTGGGCTAATGAGATGGCTCAGTGGGTAAAGGCACTTCAGCCATGGGACACATGCAAAGGTAGCAGGGGAGAACCAGCTGTCCAAAGTTGTTCTGTGGCATCCCCTTGCGCGTGCGCACACACACACACACACACACACACACACACACACACACACACATATCTAATAAGAAGAAGAAGAGGAGGAGAAGGAGGAAGAGGGAGGAGAAGGAGGAGGAGGAGGAGGAGGAGGAGAAAATAATTCTTGTGAACTCTTACAATTTGATTGTCACTTACGGTTAGAGTCCAAATGAGGAAAGTCATGTGTGAATGGCAAAATCATGAAATCTCAATTTGCTAAAACAGCAACAGGTCAGTCTAGAGCAGTGCTTCTCGACCTGTGGGTCGCAACCCCCTTTTGAGTCACAAATCAAATATCCTGACTATCAATTATTCCCATTACTGTACAGTAGCAAAATTATAGTTATGAAAATACAAGGAAATAACCTTATGGTTGGGGGGTCACCACCACATGAGCGTCACAGAATTAGGAAGAGGGAGAAGCACTGCTCCGGATGAGAGCAGGAAAAGTATGAATTGAACGACACAAATTTCAAAAACTACGCCTTTGTTACAAACAAATATTCCAATGGAACAATGCTGAGAAGTCATGAGATTCGGAGACCTGCGTTCGTGAACAAACGCGTGACGACTGAGCACAGTGTCTCCGTCATCTTCAAGTCAAAGCTTCCAACCTGCATTACCTTGATCTCAGTCAAGTTAACCAGTTCTCCCCACCATCCTCTCTACAAGTTAACTGCTAACAGAACTTGTTGGGGGTAGGGATTCTCCCTTTATTTCACAGACTAGATTCAAATTTGAAATCCACTTCCCTTAGCCTTCTGAGTGCCTGGATTACAGGTAAGTGCTGTCATGTCCTTCTGTCTCTAGAGGCTAGAAAAGTCCAAGAGCCTATCAAATAACTACCGTTGTACTTTTCAACAACGTCTCTAGGCACTCACTGACTCCACAAAACGACTTAGCCCAGCGTGAAGTTTCCTGGTTTCAATTCAGCTTGATGGCTATGTTTTTGCTATCACATCTGCACTATGGATACTCAGACTGCTACAATTTTATTTACAATGGATAAGTTGAAGAACAGAGGCATCTCGAGAGTACTAAAGAATCTCTTCTATGTTCTCTTCTACCATTAAGAGGGATCTGTAAACAGGAGTGGCAGAGTCAGGTAGTCATTTTCCTCCAGGTTGCTGAGTAAAAGACCCCAAAGTAACCTGAGAACACACACCACAGCCAGGGATATGACCTAAAGATGAGACAGAGGGAATCACTCTTCGGTTTAAAAACTTCAGACTGCCTCTCATACATGTGACATTCAGGACTGTCAGTCTTTAACCCAATCCTCCCACAACCCACCATAGCTATACCTGGTATACTCTGACATACATGTGCCCTGATCCTTGCTACCAACAGCTTATTTTATTTTTTATTAATTTTTAAATTTTATTCAGTCTCTTTTTACAGTCCAGATTTTATCCCCCTCTTGGTCCACTATCTGACTGTTCCACATTCTATACTTCTCCCCCCCCCACACACACACACACAAGGATGCCCCACCCCCCTACCCCCCACACCATCAGACCTCTCCGCTCCCTGGGACCTCCAGTCTCTTCAAGGTTAGGTGCATCTGCTCTGACTGAGTCCAGACCCAGAAGTCCTCTGCTGTATATGTGCTGGGGGCCTCATATCAGCTGGTGTATGCTGCCTGGTTGGTGGTCCAGTGTCTAAGAGATCTCCGGGGTCCAGGTTAGTGTCACTAGACTTGCTCTCTTTTAGCTTTTCAAAAGTGCCCTGCTCCCTGCAAGGGCCCTGGCAGCCAGAGCCTTGCCCCTGCCCACTATTTCAGCTCAGACACATCCTTGGGTGCTTTTACTGAATGCCCTCCACGGAATGAGACAATTGTTCATCACAATTCTTTCCAAGTGCTTTTAATTAGGCAGAAGAAGTTTGTGAAATTAAAATATTCTAATTATAAACAGCAAGTGTCTAATTGTTCCATTTTCTTCAGTCTGTGCTTCAAACTCAGTAGTAATGCAAAAGCCTAAACAGAACTTAAAATTGTGAAATACTTAAAGAGGGTGTTACCTGAGAGAGACCTTGAAATTATTCATAGTTATACTTAGAAATAATTCTTAAATCATCAAGTATCATCTAACAAAACTCCCTATCTTCTTGAACATACTGTTACTACATCATCTTAAGCTAATGTGTAGTTTGCAAGCTCTAACTTTTTTTAAGACCAAAGTAATGACAACCTATGGAAAATAAAAAGAATGGGCATTTATTTTAGAGTAATTCTGTGTGTTGCTTAAAAGAGAGATACAACTAAGTTATTTCTGCATTTAAATAAAATTCAAATCACTTACTCTTGTCATTTAAACTGCTAAGATCCATCTTATCGTACATGAACATATAACAATGGCTTGTTACCTCTTTTTTATCTGGCAAAGAATAAAGGCATCTGCATTCCCATCTTTAAACAATTAAACTTTTAAATGGCTTTGCATTCACATTACTTAGTAATCAATATCATTGGCCATTACAGAGTTTGTCTTAAGAGGTTTATTTGAAAATTAGTTTTTCCATTGATCTACAGGATTTAATTTTCTCATGTTTTACCTGCATGATTGGCCCTGGTTTTAAGACTCTGTGAAATACAGGTGGCTTCTCTCGAGTCATTTAAGAGCTATGTGATTTTAAACGACTAGCTACCACTTGATGTTTGCCAAAGAAATTCAGAAAAGAAGCAATACGGACGCAGATGAGAGAACAAAAGCAATTCACAATTTTGCCTTCCTCAACCCAACAGGACAAGAAGCGGGCGTGGCGAACAACATTCAAAGGTGGGAAGCGAGGCAGCACCACACAGGCACACTAGTTTTAAACTTTGCACACCCTCAGAGCAGTCCCTGTAGCCTTATCTCTAACTGAAAGTCTCTCAAACATCTTAGGAAGCAGTATGGAACAAAGTCCAGGGTGCTTGCTATGACAGGACACACAACCATGCTTCTAATTGCCAACTACTCTGAATGGGAGTTATTCCATCCCGTACTGGGAAGGCTCACTGGCTCTCCTTCTAGCCAGTGGCTCTCTAGAATCTACAGGAATAGAAATGTAGGCAGTCCTGCAGACGCTTCACAACGAGACTACCATCACCTTATTCTCTCAGTTCTGCACAGCCATAACAAATGCTTCAGTCTGCCAAACGCCCTCATGACTCTTCTTCATCTGTCTCTCTGTTTGTGTGGTTCTACACTGCACCCCTCCTTCCCTTCTCCACCAGAAAAATCCCAGAGCACTTTCGGTACCCAGCAGAGTCACCCTCTTTTGAACAAATTTCAAGGGGGTGGGGGTTCTCCGCAGCTCCTGATTTCAGATTCACACAGTAACTTATTCGTAGATTTAATATGTGAATTAAGTTAAATTCTATCTTTCTGCCCCTTTCATCTTTGCCTCTGAAATGGCTATCCCAGGCTGCAAACTTGGTGCATGTGATTAAGGAAGAAAAAGAGAGAAGAGGATAGTGGGAAAGAGGGAGAAAGAAAAAGAACCTGCCTGATCCTTTGACAGGATTACAGAGAGTAACTGGTAAAATGTCTTAGTCAAATGTAAAGATGATAGTTTCAAAAGATGAAGTGGGTAGAGTAATAAACAATGAAGAGCTAGGCATTAAAGCAACATGGCCCGCGCCACCCATCCATTGTATTATCACAGAACCTTGTGATGAAGCATGCCTGGGCTTTACACACAGACATAAAACAAATTCTACCTAGTAGTTCATTTTAACTTGATAACTTATAAGTAGCTTTGTAACTATAAAATATACAACTGCCTAAGAGAAAAAATTTAAACCAAGGGCTTGTAAAAAATTGAGTACTGCATATATATATATATATATATATATATATATATATAGTGTTTTTATATTTTGTTTTTGTTTTTGAGAGTGTTTTTGTGTATCTCGCTCCATAGACGTAGCTGGGCTCAAACTCAGAGACCCACCTGCCTCTGCCTCCCAAGTGCTTGGATTAAAGATGTATGCCACCACCACCTGCTTTATAATATGATTATAAAAAATGGCATTGAGGAACAGAAACTATGCCGCTCCCCACGGGGTTGTTGAAGATTTCTTTGATTTCCACGAAAGAAGTTGTTCAGAACCGGTTCAATCACTGCATAGTTTAAGGAAGTGTTTGAAGTGCTCCCACAACCTTAAATTGCCTTATGCAAATTATTTGGAATGACGAAACTGATAAATAACTTTCTTTAAAAGAGTCCACAGTTCCTCCCATATTCACCAGTGGTCAGGTGCTGTCAGGGAAGCAGAAACATTAGCCTTCCATAGCGCACGACAATCTGATGGCTGATGGCTGCATTCAGTTGCTGTTGACTCTGTAAGTGTGCGTGTCTGGTGGTGTGTTTACATTCCCCCTGAGCTGAAACAGCTTCGCTAATGCCTGCCTCAATCGTGGAACAGAACTGCAATAACAAATGAATTTCATTTAGTCTACCGCTAAAGCCTTGGGCAGTACCTATCTAAAACTTAAAACCAATTTCCATTTAGCTTCAATTTCTCTTTGAAAGATTGAAGGAATTTGTGCTACTGAAATTACTTTGAAAGCCACTGCATGTCCAAGTTTCTTTTCCCAATTATTTCTGACCTATGAGAAAATGAAAATGTTCTCATTGTAATTAGAATTTAATTACTCTTAATCTCTTCATGGGAATATGTGTTTCTGGGGCTGGAAAGATAAGTCCATGGTTAAGAGCACTTGCTGCTCTTACGGGGAGCTGGATTTGGTTCCAAGCACCCAAACAAAAGCTAAATACTGTTTGTAACTCCAGTTCCAGGGGTTCCAATGACCTCCTATTACCTTTGTGGGCACCAGGTACACACATGGTACACATATGTGCTGTGTGTCAAATAACTATACACACAAAATCTCATATAAATGATGAATAACATCTTGGTACATGTACATTCTGAACTTTTTACATGATAAGCTCACATAAAAGCATTATCCATTACTTATCTTAACTTTAATTATACATTT
Organism: Mus pahari; assembly: GCF_900095145.1. Classification (NCBI taxonomy): domain Eukaryota; kingdom Metazoa; phylum Chordata; class Mammalia; order Rodentia; family Muridae; genus Mus; species Mus pahari. Next base: position 41,891,374 of record NC_034591.1, read on the forward strand.
TGTGTCTTACTTGGCATCTTAAATTCAGTGTTTTAGCCCTTTGCATCTATAAATCAATTATTCAAGACAAGGGTCATATTAATGACCATTCATTCATCAGAAAGTTTTAGTGGGTAGCCTGTTTGCTTATAGACAATTAGTTTTAGTTTGGTTTAGTGTCTTTCTTAAGGATGGAGCATGGCAGCAGTAGCTTGGGTATGTGGATATCTTTGAAAGGAGACCCTGTAATTATTTTTTTTAACTGGACTCTTGGATAATGGCACTTTTACTTTACTTGAATGGCACTGCGGTTCCACTGAAAGCACTATTTTCAGGACCACTCAAAAGACACACCAGCTTTCAAAACATAACAAATTGTTTTGAAATAAATAAATAAAACAAAACAACAATAGCTTTTCACATTAATCTGGTTTATAAGTCCTAACACTGAAATCAGTCCTAGTACAGGGAAACAGACAAACTGGAGGAACCCACGGTGCATAGTGCATCCTTAAATATTTATACCTAAAATAAAAGCAATGAGCCTCCCTTTTCCCCAGTTAGGATAAAAGGCAAAGAAACATAAAAGAGGGATCCCTGAGGATTCCTTCCCAAGTATTTACCTAACAGTGTCACATCCTCCATTGATGTGACTCCCACTAATCAAGCCCTCTGCTTTGTAATCTAAGCCTCCAAACAGCCGAGCTCAGCATCCTTCAATTCCCCTCTCTCTCCCAGGGACCATCTTAGGCTGATGTGCTCTCTCTCTCTCTCTCTCTCTCTCTCTCTCTCTCTCTCTCTCTCACCCACACACACACACACACACACACACACACACACACACACACACCACTCTAATTTCGTGCCCATACTTGTCTTTTAATAAACATTTATTAAAATAATGGGAAAGGTGAATGGTTACGCAAAAAAGTATGGTAGTTTCGACTAATTTTCCATAATAAGAAAGTTTTCACTGGAATTCCAAGCTAGAGAAAAGGCCCATGGAGAATTGACCTTGGCAATCAAAATCAGTGAGGTCTGTCTGAATCACAGCCACGATCCTCACCCTTCAGTGACCTTGGTCTGGTTACTGTGTTCTCCGGGCTTCATTTAACATTTAGTTGTCCCGTATTATTGCCTTCATGTCTGAAGTCAGCAATCACATCCAAAATGTTTTACAAGCTGCAACACACATTACATGAAACTTAGGAACACTTGGTGTTTATAAAGTAAAATAGAAAAATATAAGTCATCTAAGTTGGGTTGCTGTGGACTGAGCAGCAGATTCTTTGACAGCGATGCAGAATCATTGAAGTTGCTTAATACCTCTGCAGTTTCAACTCCTCATGTAAATTATTTGACAATATGTCATTAGAGTTTTGGGGGAAGATAAGGCCGACCAATTCATGCAAGAATCTTCATATAACTCATCAGGTAAGATTCTTCAGTGTCTGGCATGAGGAGTGTCTTAGAAATGTTACCTAGTACTTTTCTCTTGGTTGTCAAGACATCTCAGATAAAGTTTAGCAGGAATGGTAATAGCCAAAACAAAAGTACTAAGAGAAGAATTCTAAGAGAGACAGCAAGAATAAAAGCAGATAAAACGAGAAGAAAATATGTCCAGAGGTTGAAAAAAAAATGCACCTAGACTAGACAATAAGGAAGTAGATAAAAGAGCTAAAACTGGCGGACGAAGGCTTGGCTACAGAAGCGCTTGATGCAAGTTCCAGATGCTGGTTAAACTTCACTACCCAATAGGGAGGCTATCAAAGTCTCAGGGCATAGCAAGAGTACTGTAATCATGGTGTATGACCTAACCAAACTACACAGGGTTAGAGCAGGCAGTAGTGGAGGCAGAGAACTCGCCGTCCTGAGAGCTTGCACATGAGCCATTGAAATAAGAACAGAAAAGGAGGCTGAGTTCCTGAGGTTGCAGAACCAGGACCCACAGGAACTGGCTATGGCAGGAGGAACCCAGCGAGTAAGCTAGGGGATAAACTGCTTGAGGAAAAGATGATACGTATTAGCTGTGAGTGATGGGCCATGGGAAGTTGAGAGCACAGTTTAGCATTGGAGAAGCTGGGTTTGAGTCTAGACAGAGCAAGGTCTAGAACCTTGCTGTGACTAGAGAAGTTATCATGAGAATGGAGACTGGATTGCCAAAGATGGTAAAAAGAAAGAGGACCCAAGATGTAGGTGGCACCTATGGGCTAAGAGAGCAGCTGTGGCCTGAAACTATCTCATGAATAAAGAACACCCAACAAACAGCAAAAGGGAGAAGAGACAGAAAGGTCCAATAAGGTGGATGTGCTCAACATCACCACAGTGACCCTGAGCTGATGCTTAGGAATAAGCTTGGAGCTATTCCTCTCTACCCTCAGAGTAACCAGTGCAAACCTGACTCCGAGGTCTTATCAAATAAAATTAGTGAAATTGTCCATCCATCATGTGTACTATTCTGATGGCAAAAAAAGTAGTACAGGCATGCTCAATAAGCATTAAAAGAATGAATGAATTGACAAGTTAATGCCAATAGGGCCTCAGTCCTGTTGTGTTTTTATGTGTGTGTCATTGTGATTTATAAGGCCTTTTCCTACACCACAAATTAGACACTCATTCACAAACTCGTGTTTTGCCCTACATCAAGTAGCAGGTCAAGTTACTCCACTGGCTTCTTCTGCTACCATTCAAAGAGCTTAATGGAATCCATAAGTGGTTTCTATGATGTGTTCTCACAAGTTCTGGTGGCTTGGTAATATTCCTGAGCCCGTCTCACCTCGTACCACTTTCCAGAGGCCATCCAGAGTAAAAGTTGGCAGGAAGTAGAAAATACCATGCACGCTGAAGCTGGTTATAAAAGAAACTGGTCTTGAACAATCACTGTAATGTTGTGGTTTGTAAAGTTGCTGAGGTTTTCTTACCTTTGAAGTATATTTGCACAGCACTCAGATTATAGGAGACTTTATAAAGTCATTCACATGGACTCTTTTTTTATTATTATTATTATTTTCTTTTTTTTTCAGACTAATTTTATATGTGTGAGTGCACTGTCGCTGTCTTCAGACACAGCAGAAAAGGGCATCAAATTCCATTACAGATGGTTGTGAGCCACCATGCAGTTGCTGGGAATTGAACTCAAGATCTTTGGAAGAGCAGTCAGTGCTCTTAACCACTGAGCCATCTCTCCAACCCATTCACAAGAATTCTTAAACTTCCCCAAGTATTTTAGAAGCATTGTAAGATCTGAATCCTATCTTCCGTTTTCTATGTGCCTACATGTGCACTAAGGTGCTGGGCACATTTTCCATTCTCCTAGTATGGTTTATCCATTACAGTTTTTTTTTTTTTTTCCCTGTTTGACAACCTGGCAGTTACTCTCCACGAAACCTATAGATAATTTAACCAAGGTTGTTCCTATGACATTTAAAGCTTCATTCTACTTCACACCAAGAGTCTGTTTGAATTGGCATCTACGGCCTGGCAAGCATAGACATGAGCAAGCTGGCTGCAGAAAGCCAATCTGTACTCATTCCTCACTGACCTCGGGTTCAGTGATATCATGTTGGTAACTTGAAATCAGCAATGCTAGGAGTGTGTGCCCTATGGGAATACCCAAGGTGCTAAAAGAAAGTAAGCCTTTTATCTTCCCAGGGAACCAGTTCACCAGAAAACTCCTCATTTTGAGACCTACTATCAAGAAAGGAACATAGTGGATGAACTTGTTCTCCTAGTGTCTCACACGGCTGCAATTTACATGTTAGCAAGCCCTCTGCCTGGTGGCAATGGGAAGCCTCTGTTCCTGTTCTAGAAATCTTCGTGTAAACTATTCTAATTGACTCTCATTCTTAATTTTAAAAGTTCAGCAGTTTTTGTTTATAAGATTAATTTTAGTAGCTGAAGGAGTAAAAAACAATTTAAGAGATAATTCAGTACAACTCTTTCAGAGGATTTTTTTTTTAACACAACAGGAGCTAAGATTAAAGAAACCCAGACGCTCTTGTGTCCACCAGACCATAGCTAACAGCATGGGGATCACAACATACCTTCCATCTCATCTCACGACCTGAGTTTTAAAGAGGAAACTTCCATTATGACATCTCAACTCTGATCTTGAAGGGAGGAAGTTCTATGCCACTAAAACATTCTTTTAAAACAAAAATGTCAAAGCAGAGCCAGAGTGAAAGGATTAAGTAGCATACGTATGTCCCTACCTCATCACGTGAGCATAGCAAATATTTGTACCGCAATCATCTCCTAGGGAAAGGAAGTGCCCTTCTTACAAGATGCTGCATAGTGACCACCTTTTAGAGTTGCTACTATAGTCATGGGCTCACAACACTGCAGCATCACACGATGCTTTAAATATGATAAAGAGAAGTTATAAACACTGTACCCATGCAAGAAGCAACAGATTTCTTTTCACCGTTCCGCAGTATCCCAGCATCCCCACGATGATAAGGAAACAGCAGACAGCAATCATGACGGGGTGAACCACTGGAAAGTAAGTTAAGATGACCGCTTCTTCTACCCTAAGAGAGAAAGATCATACCAGAAGATAAAGCAAACGTTATCGAAATGATCAAACCACTCCCCAGACCCCAGACACGGAGCAAATGCTACAGAGAGCTCCGGCTCTCCAAATTGGCAACCTTCAAAAGCTGGTGGCTTTTATGGCTATTGTCAGAATCACTGTGCTTTGTGTCTGTTTGTGTGACTTACATTTGCTTTAGTTTCATGGCATTTTTTTAGTAAGTGGTAGCATTTCTAACCCAACATGTTTTACATCTAGGCTCCAGAGCCCCAGCCTAAATGAATTCCACAAGGTGCTAACTGGGAGGAACTACCCTCTTCTCTGAGTTTGGAGTCTGCACAGCACTTTTCTTCTCCCTGCTAATGAATCATTTTCTAGTGTTAAGAAAACAGCAGTGCATCGGGGATGTGAGGCATAATCACAGGGAAAGTCAAGAGAGGACTTGTTACTAGGACATACATAGTCATTAACCAGAGCCTGGCATAGTGGTGATGATAAAACGTAGCCATTACTCAGTGCTTGTAACCTCGGTTGTATTAAGGGCTTCACAGAAACATTTCTTCTCATTTGATCCCGGCCATGATTCAGAGTGGCATATACTGCATCAGAGATGAGGATAAGCCAGACAACTGATGTGTTACTAAGTCCATAAATGTTCATGTCCATGTACTATTACCTACTGCCCTGCAGGACTGGTGGAATTCCTTAAGGAGAATGTGGGGGAAATGTAAATATAAAAAGTAAGTTTCTACAGTGCAGGAAAAAGTGTTCTACAGGATGGTTGGGGAGAACCACCCAGTGAACAGCTCAGAGCAAAGATCTTTAAACAGGTGGATCTAGAGAGAGAAATTGAAAGAATTCAATAGGAAATATTAAAGCCTACCTTGTTTCTGCAGTTAAAGTCAAAACATTATTCAGGTAGTCCCTCATCCAAGCAGAAACTGCCAAGACGCTGATGGACATTAACTAAAGAGAAGAAATAAAAACAAACTTGTTACCAGAGATGTATACAGCATTCACTTCAAGATGAACGACCTTAAATAGAGGATTTGTTACATAATTTTCATGTTTTTCCTAATAACATATTGTATTTCTATTGAATTTTACTAGTACCATAAATATCTGGCTACTCCATTTAGTAATTATACATATCCACTAAATAGAATATCTATATTCAGGATAAAAACAAGTGACCTCTTAAGTTGGTGACTTCAAGTTTAAGTCAGAAATTCCCAAGAATAATTCAATTTGCAAATGTATGAGATGAACCTAAAACTATCATCTATAAAAGCAAAAACGCAATTAGATGTGGCTACTGAACAATTACATGTCATTAAAAGGATCACAGGAGCTACCAAAAAGATTCTACTGATTAAAATTCAAACAAAGAGAGTATTAGAATAGCAATAGTAATGACTATGATGGTTTGAAATATCACTGTGTTCCAAAATCAGTGATGGTCATTATAGCATGGTGGACTCTCAGATCATAATAATAATAATGACATGAATAAACTGACATGAATCTCTTATTTATTTTTATTCTATTTTTCCTATATGGTGTAAAGGCAGAACCAAAGACCGAGTGGGATTTTTAATAGCAGAATTCCTAGTCAGGCATGCAGCCATTATGTAATGCAGGCACACCATTTAACATGTCCGGAAATATTGAAGCTATACAGGAAATTCCTCAGTGCCAGACAAAATTAGCAGATCACAGATTCTCGGTCTTGTCTGTACACTGGAGTCACCTAGGTCTCAAACAAATCCTGAGCCCACAACAGACCTTGGAGTAGGAACAGTGTGTCAGTCCTACTATGTTCACAATTCACTGGCAGTGCTGAGGAACACTGTAGCAACAAGAGGCTGAGAGACGTGTACAAAATGTCAAGAGCAGACTGCAGATACCAGACCCGACCACCCATCCAGTTCAATAAAGGAGGCAATCAGACACTGTAGGTCTCCTGGTTTGAGCAATCAGCTGTACCCAGAAATTGTATATATATGTATGTATGTATGTATATATATATATATATATATATATATATATATATATATATATATAT
>NC_034591.1:41898183-41918728 GCF_900095145.1 Mus pahari
AGAGAGAGAGAGAGAGAGAGAGAGAGAGAGAGAGAGAGAGAGAGAGAAGTAGATACTGAAATAAAAAATTTTTAAAAAAGAAAGGAAATGCTGTTAAAGATTAAAAGGAATTCAAGAGATTGTCCTATGTAATATAATGGCCTGCTTTGAACCCTGATTCAAACAAATCAATTGCAAAAAAAAAAAAAAAAAGTAAAAAATAAAAAATAAATATTTGCAGACAACTGGAGAAGAACTCAACTATTATTTAAAGCCTGAATACAAACTCAATTTATTTTAAAAGTCCCTTACCTTCTAGAGACCGATGGTGAATTGTGGAAAAACTTGAAGGACAGTTAGCTACGAGGCAGTGATGATTAACCATGCCCTGAGCTGAGAGTGGAGCTGGTTTGGCCCCTGCCGAAGTTACCACCCCCCATAGCCCCCACAAGAGAAGCATGGTCAGTAGTCATGTAGGCAATGGCCCAAGCTTCTGACCTTCAGGCTAAACTCCTCCCCAGTTACCTTGCAACAGTAAAGACTATAAAAAGGGCTGTTCAGCCCCACCTCACTCTCTTACCTCTTACCCCTCACTCTCATCCTGTCTTCTCTCTGTCTTCTCTCCTCTCTCCTCTTTGTCTTCTCATCTCCTATCTCCTCTCTCTTACTCTCTTTCTCTCTAGTCTTTCTCTCTCTCTTTTTTTCTCTCTCTCTGTCTACCTTCTCTCTTTCCCCCTGCCTTTCTATAATAAAGCTCTAAAGCCATAGAACGTCTCTGCTCATCAAGGCCCACTGCGCTTGGCTTTCTCCCAATGAGCCATTTCTAATCTCCATTAGAAGGTCTTCCAGTGCTCCAGTCAAGATCCGCTGCACTCACTCTCACAGGTGCTGGGAACCTCTCTCCCCTCATCCTTCTCTCCTATAACCCTGGTGGCTTTATCAAGATAGCTCCAGGAATCCCAGGTAAGGCTGGCCCTTGGCCATCCCCTGAAGAGTGGGTCAGAGGCTTGAACGCCCACCCAGGGATTAGTGGAAGGTAGTTAGCAGCCCTCCCACACCTGACAGAGCAGGGAATAGGTAAAACTCTGGCGGGGTGTGGGTTTTTCCTCCCCCCTCTTCCCAAGGGCCCCCTTTTTTGTGTTCCCAACAACTACTGACACTCGGCAATGAGGAAATGGAGGTTAATCACTGCCCTTTCAAGGTGAAATATGTTTTAAAATTCTCATAACCCAAAAGTGTTAAGGGAAAAATAAAACATCTAAAACACTTTGATAATGATTCTGCCCGGGAACCTTTTCTAACAAATAATTAAAATTTCTTCTCACTCCTCCAACTTATCCTTGTGTTTCTTAGCCCATTTCCAACCCTGAGTCTACACTGTGTTGTCACTAGACACAGTTCTTGCCCTTATAGCAAAAAAAAAAAAAAAAAGTTGGCTCCTGAATTCTGAAGTCTTCCCTATCTTACCTGAAATCTTTTCAAAAACATGTCTTTGGTATTTTTTTTTTTTTAAACTTAATATAACTCTCAAGGGATTCGACGTAACCTGACTTTTAACATTTCTGGCAGTTTGATGAACATCAGTAACTTTGACTTTAACGCTGATGGGTGGTTTTCTAAGCTGGGTATGAGTCTAAGCTGATGCAGATATTGACTGCAAACCAGGCTTTCTAGATAAAGCCTCCAAGGAGAGGTCATGTGCGCCCATCTGTGAAGAAGGTCTCTCTGCTGGGAGGCTGGGAAGTGAATTCAGTATCCCTTCATTTATTCACAAAGGTGCCCCACAGGCTTCATCTCCCAACCCCATGACTATCTGTTGGTGTTTACTTTCTGAATGTCACAGAGATGGAGTAGATCACTATTTTACATCATTTTGAAATAAAGAACCTATTACTGTTTTATTTAGCAATAAATGATCTTGCTATCTCCATCCTTTAGTTTCCTTCTTTTTTCTTTTGAATCGTTTCGAGCACTTCCTACCATGCATTTTGATTGTATCCACCCCTTCTTCTCACCCCTCCAACTTATCCTTGTGCTTCTTAGCTCATTTTGTGAGTCTTCATTATGCATAACTGATTCGTAGTGGTTGTCACTAGACACAGTTCTTCCCCTTTTGGCAAAAAAAAAAAAAAAAAAGAGAGAGAGAAAGGAAAAAAAGAAAGAAAAACATTCATTTGTTGTGAACTGTATGTTTCAAAACACTTGTTAAATGGCAGTATGGATAAAGCCTTGGCTTTGAAGTCATTATTCCTTTCTAAGCATATACATTGATCATGTCCAGGTACCGCACTATGGACCAGAGACATGAACAAGAAGGAGCTGACACTGTCTCCATGATGCAGTTCTCTAAGGGAAGAGGACATTCACTGCCATCATCAGAAGTGTGAATGCGTAACTACAGACTGTACTAAGTACAGGAAAGATCGACGCCTTTCAGGCTGTCTGACCCACAAGGTCAAAGGGACATCTCAATGGCAGCTGAGATGTGAAGAGCAAAGTCAAGTTAGTTAGGAGGGAAAGGATGAAAAGGATTTTCCAATCAGAAGGAAAAGCAAGGGTTCCAGAGTAGAAGGCAGCATGGCATGTTCAGGGGGAGGGGAACTGCTCCTGGGAAGGCATACGCTGGCAAGGACGTCTGTCCTTGAAGCTACCTGAAGGTGTATGTCCTTGACCGAGTGCCAACAACAGAAAGCCACTGAATTCTGAACTCCAAGTAGGAACCCCAGCTCTGCACCTTTGCAGCTTATAACTTTTAGTATGACATTTGGTTTTTACTTAACCTCAGTTGCTTTTTTTTTTCCACCTTTAAACCATCATAAAAAATTCTACTTTTTAGTAGATCCAAATATATGACCCGCCGTTGCTTTAAACCCGAGAGTGTCTCTTAGTGCTTCTCAGTGTAAACCATTCCTAAATCAGTTCAGGAGTGGGATTATCTGATATGGGAAGGACTACGGAGTGAACTCTGTGCAGAGCTCCTGGCCGGCCATTCTCCATCTTAGCATGTCTAAAACGGGTCCCAGCTCCACTTTTCTCTAAGCCTTTTGTCACTCCTCACAGTGTTTACAAGCCTAGTGAATGGAGTAATGAACCCTTCGATCACATAGGCTGACAGCTTGGCAGACAGCCTGAACCTCTCCCTCATTTTCCACTGGACATTTCATTAGTTTTGAATCCTTTTCAGGGTTCCTGAGAGAGGCGTCTGGCAAATCCCTCCCCATTTCCTGCTGCTTCAGGCTAGTTCAAGCACCCCCATCCTCTCTTGTCAGGATGTAGCAATCATCTTCATGAGACATCTCTCCAGCTCATCGACCCCACCTCCACAGTGCAGAATCAAGCTTGCTTCAGCATGTAGCTATCCTCATGCTATTTCCTAACCTCTATTTCCTCTTCCCTCATCTCCCTCCTAGAGAATAAAGTGTAATAGCCCGAGGAGGTCACACAAGGTCCTCTTACTCATTCTTTAATCTACCCTCTAATCCCGTTTGCTGCCAGCTCCTTCCCGTAGTTGAACAATGATGGAAGTCCTTGCAAAGGGCACCATTCACAACTCCCAAGCTCCCATGTCTGCTTCTGCCCATGACCTCTACTGAAACACCACCCTTCCCAGGCCTTCCAGGCCTCCGGAGCAAAGTAACCTCCACTTCTCCTTGGACACCAGCCCAAACACCAGTTAGAGTGGAAAGATTGTCTGCAGGCTCCCTTCTGACCCACAGCACTTGTGAATGCTCTCTGCACTGTCCTTGGGGAGCCTCTTCCTCGTTTCCTGTTTGATTCTACCCAGTAAAAGAATACTCACTTGGTAGCAGGACCTATCAGTGAGGCGAGTGAGTGGGAAAAGAAGTCAACTGAGTGGGAATGTTTTCTACACTCCATGCAAGTTGAGATCTTTTAGCAAAATCTGATGCTTTAACGGGAACTTAATTTCACCTTGCCGGAAATGTTCTGTAGGGGCATGCTGGCCGAATGACGATGTCATGATATACAATGAAGGTTAGAAACTGATACAGGGATGCTTTGAACTCTCAATTCTGCATTCTGCACCATCTCACTGTGTTCTCCTAAGAGGTGTCTACCGAACGTGGAGCTGTGCCTGGAGCACGAATGGAAATAAAGATCAACCCAAAGCTTTCCACCATGGTAAGCAAGCAGCTTTGAAAAAGAATGGCCTAAATGCTTGGAAACCATCTCATCCTCAAAGAGCGACTTTACACTGAGGCTGAGATGCTGGAACCGGAGGGGGGGGGCACAAATGGAACCGGGCTACATTGGGACACCAAATCAGACTGAATAGCCCAAGAAGTCTTCCTGACATTATATAACCTAGGAGCATAACTTACAGGAAAAACTCACACCCCAGATCACTGAATTTTTTGTGGATTATCCAAATTAGGTTTTGGTTGCCTTAAACTTGTATTTCCCATTTTGACCAAGATATACATATTTATGGGGTATATCATATTCGAATTTATGAATTTACCACATGGGGATCAAACTAGGAACATAATTATTCACCTGATATTCCTGGCCTCCAGTACTATCATACACTATCTAACCATCAAGAAAATAGGTAGAAAAATAACACATCTATTACTTTGTAGATATGCATTTGACAGCTGCTACAACTTGTCTTGTGAAGTGCTTAGAAGAAAATGCTACCTCTCAACAAATAATCAAAAATATGAAATTTTCTCTACTTAGAGCGTGGTCTAGTTTCTCCTGAATCTAACTGTGTGTGTAAGGAGAGTGATACATCAAGCTGTTTTGTAAATTAGAACTGTGTGTGTCCACATTTTCTTAGCTGTGTTAAGACAGGTACACACATGGTTTGCACAAACTAGGTCAATGTTAAAAGCAAAGCTTTTAAACCCTTCAACTGTTTGCATAAATAGGTCTCAGAAAAGGCCAGTGGCTCGGATCCTCTTCAAGAATGACAGACATCTAAAACGATCTTCCTGAACTTTCCTTTGATCTGTGAGCAAGGATAGGATGTCAGTGAGATCTAGATCTTACTTATACTTCTGTCTCCACAAAGAGAACTCCAACAAAGAAAACAGGTTTTCAGAGGCGCATCTACTCATCTTGAAAACACTGGGACTGAAGTAAGTGCTTTACTTCTTTAAGAACTCACTTTTCTCTTAGTTAAAAGTAAAATCAATTCTTGTTGGTGTGGAGGCCAAAGCTACATGTCCCTGCCCCCCTCCCGGTACTTCTGCCACCACCCTGCATGCCTTGCCACCTTCCCTTGTAGGAGTCGATGGTAGAGATAGAGAATAAACACACAGCACAATTTGCCAATGTCTTGAGAGACTAGACAATGGTAACAATGGCCAGAACAGGTTGAGAAATTCCCTATGGGCATAATTTAAGCACAGACTCCATTCATTACAAGTGGCTTTATCAGCAGCACCTGGAATAACAGTTTAGAATAAGAATTTTCATGTATTATCATCTTTCCCTACATACTGTGTGACTCTCCTTCCCTGGACTGAAGAGACTCACTTTAAGCCTCTCATGATTAGTAGAGACTTCTCCATTCTCAGAATCACACTGGTTTCCAATGAATGAGTACAGTCATGAGAGAAAGGTGGAATGCTTCATTAGGCACTACTGTCTGGGTCAGCTGCAGTCAACTCTACTGTCCCATGTCCTAGCTTGGGGTTATTCATTGAATAAAGTCGGGAGAATAAGCAAGGAATCCAATGTTCCTATCTTCAGTAGGAATGGATAAAATTCAGAATCTGTCATCTAGTCCCCAAACGCCCTCTATGAGGTACACAGTGACTCAAGCCTGTGACAACTGAAACATGATACTTTTTTTTTTAAGATTTATTTGTAATTATATCTAAGTACACTGTAGCTATCTTCAGATGCTCCAGAAGAGGGTGCCAGATCTCATTATGGATGGTTGTAAGGCACCATGTGGTTGCTGGAATTTGAACTCAGGACCTTTGGAAGAGCAGTCAGTGCTCTTAACCGCTGAGCCATCTCTCCAGCCCAACATGATACATTTTAAAAAGACTAGTTTTGCCTTGATAATTTTTTTCATAATGGAAATTTATGTTTAAGAGAGATCAAAAAATCAGAGGGCCTTTTAACCACAACTTAGAAAGAGTAAAAAAAAAAAAAAAAAAAACCCTCAAATGCTATTCATAGAATAAAGAGGAAAATAGTGATTTAAGTGGTATTTTAATGTGACAAATAACTTTTTAAGGTGTTTATGGTAGAAAAACATCTCACTACAGATGCTGATGGCCAGAGAAGAAAAATTCCTTCCATGCCCCCTGTTTCTTCATCTATCCCCAACCCAGTGCTAAATTATGAACAAGATGTTCTGCTCACCTGTGGGGTATGCAAGCACCAATGACACTCACTGGTAGGTGAAATCGAGCTTAAACACTACAGAATGGGTAGCATGCTTTTAGGGACTTTGTAAATACACATTTCGTGAAATATGAAGTATTTGCCATTTTTTACAAACTTTCAAACTAGTCATACCTACTCCTCTTTCTTTCTTACTTTGTTTGTTTGAGACAGGGTTTCTCTGTATAGCCCTGGCTGTCCTGGAACTCACTCTGTAGACCAGGCTGGCCTCAAACTCAGAAATTCGCCTGCCTCTGCCTCCCAAATGCTGGGATTAAAGGCGTGCGCCACCATGCCCGACTCCTACTCCTCTTTCTAATAACAGACACATGTCACCGAAAGGTAACACTTCTAAAAGAGAAGAAATCTTTCAGGTCTTCGAGTCATGTAACACATCATTTGAAAGAGGAAGAATGTGGTACTTCAGTTAAGGAGAATCGGCACCGTGCTGCCATCTTGGGCGCCACAGAGCGTCATCACAAACTAAAGGTCTCTCAGCAGCAGAGATGCAGCATCGCCTGGTATCGTGCTGCTCCACACACAACACAACACTCACGAAACACCAGAAGCCAGAATCGATGGCTTGTCCCCTTGCAACTGCAGCAGGGTCAAGCATCCTCATTCTGTGGGAGACACTCAGCAGATGCCACGTCGGAGTCACAGCTCGGCAGGAATGAAGAGAACACAGAGCGCTGGGGTCTGAGGACTTGCTGGTTGTTTCTTCTCAAACACACCCTCACCTCATGCTTACAAAACTTAAAGACACAAGATCTACCCGTTTCCTTAAAGGTTTTTCAACTTTGAGGATAGCGAAGCGAAAGCTACGTGGGTTGTCTATATTTTCCCAATTAGAATGTATTGTTCTCTTCTGCGGGGGGTATAAAGAAAAAGAAAAGAGGCCTCACTAGGCTTGAGAAGGGGATTGAGTACCAATACAATATTTAAAAGGCATTGCAATAAACATTCATATATGTGTATTTAAAAGGCAAAAAGTAGAAGGCTCTATTCTCAAGCTCTGTGGGTAACAAGGGAAGGTGTGTCAACTTGCAAACGAGAGAGAGGAAGGATCAGGGTCAGGATGTGAAGTCTGATTTAGAAAATGATGATGGAGATCCCTTATTTGTCCTACTTATAATTCCAATGAGAATTAGAAGTCAGCACTTGTTCCTGCTGGTGCAGAAAGGGAATGGCTCAGACCAACCCCATTAACATGTTGAGAGCTAAGGATGTGACTCAAGCATCCCCAGTACTTCTCTGGCCTGTCCAAGACCCTCAGTTCCATTCCAGCACACATATGCCCCACGCACACTCAAGCACACACCTAGGGAAGCTGAACCCGAAGTTTATCGGCATGCTTAGGTCACTCTCCGTGCACGCTGTAGGTTGAGAGGCCAGCTCTAAAGGGCTGGGAATGAGCAGGTGGACAGGGAATCCTTCCCTAGTGAGGATGCTTACTTCACATCACTGCAAATACACTCAGCACGATTCCTGACAGTATCACTTCTCTACGTATGGATAAATAAGCAAAACTGGGTTTGGACTTCCTGTTCTGATGCTCATCAGCAGAACCCATCCGAGCACTGCTTTCTTTATCTGAAAAAGGAGGGAATGAGAAAGAAAGCTCTTTTCCGGGGCTGTGGGGAGAGCTGGGGCCAGAAACTGCTCTGAGTTGAAAGGAATTTGCTTTCTCTCTGAAGATATTTGCCCCGGTGTGTCCCAACATTAGAATAGTCATTTCATGAGATTTTATAAACTACTTCAGTAACCTTTGTGGTGGTTGTTTATCTGCTGTGTGCTTTTCTTTTTAAAACAAAGTTTCATTTTGTATCCAAGACTGGCCTAGACCTCATTACCAAGCCAGGCAGGCCTTGAATTTACATCAATTCCGAATCAGCCTTCCTTATAGGAAGCATTGTTATAATTGCAAACATGGGCCATCATACCTGGCCCCATGGATATTTTTAACTGAATGAAAATTTTTAAAAAATCTTAGGGCTGGCACTACACATCAGTTCAAAAGAACTTGCCTAATATCTGTGTTCTAATGCTTTGAATCTACATAGAGGTGGAAGAAGGGTGTTGACTCCTCAAAGTCATCTTGTGATGTTCACCCACAGGCCATAGCACGGGCAGACCTACATGTACATCACACATGCACACACATACACACACACACACACACACCTCAGACATGCACAAACACATACACACGCACACACATTTTTAAAAAATATTAAAGTCTATGTGGAAAAGGAAACCATAACCATGACAAAAAAATGTTGAGCTACAAAAGGACATATACTTATTTATAAAAAAACTATAAAAATGTGTTTCACTACTACGCAACAACAGTTAAAATCAGCAAGCAAGAGGGCAAACATCAATAAGAACAAAATGGATAAAGGATATAAAGCACAAAAGGAAATACATCAAAATTATGTGTAAGCATATAGGCAGGTGGTCGGTCATGCTTATTGGTACTGAGAGATGCAAAAGAATAAAGAAATAATAACATAAGACTTTAAATCTTCAGATTGGCCAAAATTGAAAAGCACACTATTCCTGGTGGGAAAAGATACTTTCAAACAAATGATAGTGTCTACTGATGTCTTTGTTTTTAAGCTACAAAATGCTCAAAGTTAATGGATCAACAGCCCTTCTAATCAGGGCAATAGTAATTACCACTCCTACTGCCAGGAATAGTAGCAATCCACTTCCTGTTTGTCTCCTTGAGATTATCAAGATTGTGGTAACTGCACTGGCTGCAGGGCTTCTCAACAGCACCATGTGCCATTGTTGGGAATGTTCACAACACCTCTAAAAAATACCTGTCTTAAAGACTAGAAAACCAAGGCACTAAATCTACCTAGTAAATACATACTAACCACATAAGAGCTATTTTGTATTTTACTGTTTGATTGATGTTGGCTACATTTTGCTGTTGTGTTTCTGCTGTCAACACATACATTATGGTGTAAGGAATATA
The DNA here is from genome assembly GCF_900095145.1 of Mus pahari. NCBI lineage: Eukaryota > Metazoa > Chordata > Mammalia > Rodentia > Muridae > Mus > Mus pahari. Next base: position 41,907,512 of record NC_034591.1, read on the forward strand.
TAAGCAATGCATATGAATGTGACTAGACACATGTGGGTAGTGATAAGGACCTGTTAACTCTGTCTAAAGCAAATTAAAATAGAGAGGGAGTACACTGGCTTGTTACAGATGAGATAATGGGGGGGAGAGCTAGACACAGAGGGGGTGGCAATCTAGATAAACACCTAAGTCGGAACACACATACCCTCCCTCGTAGACAGAAGTTGAAGGACAGGATAGCAATAAAAGAATAACATTTTGCAGTCCCCGGTAGCATGAAGGGGCCTGCAAGTGTTTAGGAGAGGGGTGGTTTTTCAAGCCGATTTCATTATTCCAAGGAGCAATGCTTTTGCAGAGTGATTTGGATTTCCCCCAGTGTTTGACATTTTCTAATTGAATGACAAAAGATCTTATTAATGAGGAGGTTCGGAAGTGGGAAAAGGCTGTGTGTTAAAGACATCTTCTAGGTACAAGAGTACTGAGTTCTGTCCCTGGGCGCACCACCACTGGGATAGGTTCGGAAGTGGGAAAAGGCTGTGTGTTAAAGACATCGTCTAGGTGCAAGAGTACTGAGTTCTGTCCCTGGGCGCACCACCACTAGGATAGCTGGCCTTTGCCATGCCATTTAACTTGCTCTCAATTTCCTGGTTTACAAAGAAAGGAAGTTCAACAAGGCCTTCCATAAAGATCCCTTTAGTGTGACAGTGTAGCAAGCCTATCACTGAGAAGCAGAAGGGAGGCAAGTGAAAATTTAGCAGTAAGAGTAATACCTACAGATTCTAGAAGAAACGGCTCAGAGTCTCAATACCCGGTAGCTACGTAGGTAAGTTAATGAGCAACTTTCAAATGTGCCCTTTTAGAATTAGAAGGCACAGTAAAATCAATTAGTGGTTTTTCTGTTTGCTAATGGTGAGTGTAATTACTCAATGCTTAACTTTTTTCATATTAAGTTTTAAAAGTTGTCCTTCTGGACAGTGCTCAAACGACTTATTAAAGACTTAATTTGTCATCTTAGAATACTGTCAATCCAAAAGGAGCAATTTAACAAAAATATCCTCCTCTAGAGACCAGCTGTAATGGCTGTCAGGAAATAAGGGGGCCAGCCAATGCCAGACAGACAAGAAATAAATATACTGCATACTAAAATTTCCAACAGGAAACGTTGAATATAAATTATTAAAGGAACACAAAAAAATGGCACAAGAGAACTTGCTTAAGTATGACAACCTTCTGAAGTAACATTCATAATTTTAATACTCATACTTCCATAAGTATTATAAATAATACAACACTAACACTTGATGAAAACTTGGATAGAAAACACCAAAAGTCACTAACTCATGCAATGTAATTTCCGTGGACTTTTAAATTGTATGTATTTTGTTTCCTTAAATGGATATCTTTTTTTTTCCAAAAGCATATATAAAATTCCTCAAACATTCCCAACTTAGATATAGTTATATGGAAACCACCCTTTGGACTATATGGAATTCCCTTTAAAAACCTATCCAGACTTTTGGTAAGATATCTAGGTGTGACTCCTTCCAAAGATATATTAAGAGCAGTTGCCCCAACAAATTTTTATAGGCTGTGGTGGTGACGTAAAGAAAAATGTAAGGCTTGCACAGCTACCTAAAATTCCTGCAAACTAGCGGTTCCCGAGTAGTCTGTCATATTCTCTTATCTTCCAGTACAAGCACGTGCACTTATTTATATCCTTAGATTAGCTTCATGTTACTTGGCACTTGTATACAGGAGCGGCTTTTTTTTTTCTAATTACAGATGGAACTTGAGCTAGATCATAGATATTCTAAGAAGGTCAATTTTTTACTTCTCTGAACAACAGAGGATGTGCTCTCATGTCGTTAATTAATGCTGAGCCAATGCCGGTTGGCACCTTATCTGGTAGTTGAGAAAACCTAGCCATCCCCACCCGCTCAGATAGTAGGACTGGTAAGCTTACCCAAAAGAGCAGGTTGAGGGCGTAGAGCAAGCAGCGCAAACACTTCACGGAATCTTCTCTGGCCATTGTGAGTCTTGGGAGGGAGAAGCCCCATCCTCTCACCACATTCTACTGGTCCAGGCAGAGCCGCTGCGAGCTGCAGGGGCGGGCACAGCAGAGAACTAGCTAGCTTCACAAATGAGCCCCTCTGCCAGCCCTCAGCTGGGTCCCCAGGATTCCCAAGCCTAGTTTATTTCAGATGTCCTCTCATCAAAACTCATTTGTTAGAGTCTTAAAGGGAGCAAAACTTCCAAAAGTCCTCACTTGGCATCGGGTAACACCTGCTGCCAAGAGAAAAGGTTAACTCTCTGGATGAATGTACAGTAAACTAGTTTTCCCGGGGGGGCCAGTGGCATGGCCCTTGAGACTTTCTTTGCTGTCTCCCGGGGGGACAGCTTTGTGTCTCTGGAGATGCCACAGGCTCCATTGCCATCCCTATCCCCAAGGACACACACACACACACACACACACCTCGACCTCTCGGAACACAGGAATGCCCTTCTCTGGGCAGTTCCTGGGCCCGACCTCCGTGCTCCCACCCCACCACCGGGTCGCACAGCTCGGGTGTGAACTCGGGAGCCACTGGGGGCGCAGCACAGAGCTGGGATCCCGCCCGGTGACTAGGGTTTCTTTGGAAGAACGTGAGAAATGCAGTTTGTCCTCCGGGAATAATGGATGAGCCTGGGGCGGGGTGGCGGGGAGGAGACATTGGGGAGTCAGGGCCGGTGCGGCAGTACCCAAGCCGGACCGGTCATCATTCACTACCACCCCCGCCCCCCGGACGCGCAACCCCGGGGCCCCGCGTGCCGCCGCAACACTGAGGTCCCCGCCGCCCGCAGAGCACAAAGCCTGCGCGGTCAAGCAAAGTCACCGCGGCCGCGCGCCCCCGGCAGGACGCACCGCGCAGGGCAGAAGCCACTCAGGCAGGCGGCAGGGACCGCCAGCAGGAGAGATGTGAGACTTGTGGCCACTCACCGTTCGAGCTGCGCTCCTGCCGGGGAACAGTCCGGGACACACAGCAGACACTCATCCGGCAGGGACGCTCCTCCCGGAGAGCCAAAGGGATGCAGACACTTCCTTGTGTTCCTCTCCCCAACCGTCTGCGTCGCTAACTCCTGGGAAAAAGAAGAGAAAAAAAAAAAAAAAAAAGTCCTGGGCAGCAGTCGCTGGAAAGTCTGCTAAGCCACCTCCCAATGCCGCTGTCCCTCCCAAGTCCTCGCCAAGTCCGGACAAGGCAGCAGCGGCAGCCAGGGCCAGCTGCACAAACTCTCAGCGCATGCTCGGCCGCTGGCTGCCGAGTTGGGTCCTAGTGGGTGTTTCTTGTCCCTCTCACCCAGAGTGACACCCCAGAGAGATTCTTCACCTCTGCGACATAGAATGCAGGAGAGATTAAAAACCTGCAAAACTAGTAGTCCCTGTAGCACACCCCTTTAAAATGGTGCCGTTGTGGGAATGGAGGGTGGGTTATAAGGAAGCAGGCTTTTTATTATATGAAAATATTTGTGTTTGAGAAGGGGGGCCACCAGTGGCCCAACACAATTCCTGCAATGAGAAACGAGTTTTCAGGACCTTTGTAGAGCCACCTCCAGTGACTTATCATTAATGTCCTGCCCTGTGAACTTTATTGATTTGTTGCACTCGCCAATCAAAAGTAGGTAAATAAATTTATAAAATAACATTTCTTTCCCACTGTGATCTCCTAACATTTGCAAAACCATCAATGTATCTCTATACAGATTTAGCTTCCAGATAGGGAAAAGACCAGGTAATTCTTTCACAAGTAATCCAAAGTTTTCAAACTTGCTCCTGATACTGTGGTGTCTTGGCAATGTTCGAAGTGGTGATTTAATCTGGAAATGCACATAGGGTAGTGAGCCTTTGGAGCGCCGCCTTGTTTTGTTTTGTTTTAAACTAGAGTTTTAGTAGGGTATCACAAGAACCACAAAGCATCTCTCCAAACATATCTTCTATTTCAGAAGTAAGACATTTTCACACTTAAAAAATTAAAATTTCTGGCTCATGTTGCTCCCATAAAAGGTTAGGTTTTTATCCCTCACCATAGTATACGTTGCTGCGATCATTTGTTTCCTCGTCAAATAGCAAAAAATAAACTCATAAAAAAACAAAAAACAAACAAACAAACAAAAAAACCTGAGATCCAAGCAACATCTTTGAGAAAAACTAATAATCGGAGTCTTCAGGGCAATGTGCAGCTGTGGTCTGTGTCCATCATCACCTGTCTGCTGTGTGGCCAAAGTGACAAGGAGATGTGCTCTAAGTTGGTTGGTACCCAGGTCGAGACCATGAGCATCAATGTGGATGCCCAGTGCTAGGGTATTAACGTTCTTCCTAAGCACATCGCTAAGACAAGTTCTAAGAAGCAAACACGAAGGACAGCCACCCACACAAATTGCCAAGGAAATCGTCCAGTCATCCATCAGATGGCTCCAACTCCAGTAACAAAGTGGCTTCTGAAATTGTGGGAGGAGCTAAGAGAGCCGCTTTCATCCTTCATCCCTTGTGTTCACAGGCAAGTGCAAGGTCAGCTGCCTGCTTCACAAGGTCAGCGACGGAAACAAACCACCAACCAAACTGTGTGGTGCCACGTGGTTCCTGAGAGACATAAAAATGTCCTCATACAAAGGAGGCTTTGCCATCAAAAGGAAGAAATGAATGCCAACGATAAAAATAAAAACTATCTTCCATTGCTAGAAGATTGGTAAATGCTTTCTGCATAATCCATAAATTCTTAGGGTTCACCTACCTGATAAACACCTCCATGATAAAATAATAATACAGATAAAAGGTCTTTAGAAGTGCGTTTGTCCTCCCTCTTCGTAGTAAATAAGAAATAAGGGACAAAAAAGAAAGCCAAAGTGGTACCCTAACATGGCCACCTCTTAGTGCCACCTCTTAGTGTGATTGGAGTCAGAGTACCATCTGGAATCCAGAAAAACCCTGATGCTCTGGTGAACCCCAAAACACTGAAGTCAGAGTCTCCAAAAGTGTGGCCCCGGCATGCAATTTATTTCAACATTTCCAAACCTTTCCGGTTACTGAGTGTGCAGGGAAGTTTAAAAACCTACCAGGCTTTCCTGGAAGCCTCAAATGAGCAGAAGAACCTCTTTGGGTGTAGTGGGATTAAATCCCTCGCCTGCCAGTTGAGAAACTGAGATTAAGAAGAACTTCTAAGCAAGAAGAAAACAACTGCAGTTATTTCCCTAATATTCCTGATTAATGGTCTTCAGAAGCTTAACCAACTCCAGTATGAGAGACCTCGTCACATTTAAAATACTGCAACACGGGGCAGCTGTCATGGCCTCTTCTTGACCATATCTCTTGACGCTTCTCTGCCCCCATTCTGCCTTTATAACTTCAGCGAGCTCTCCTGTTAGGAAGCTCTTGACTACAGTGATGAGCATCACAGCTGTCATTCTCACCACATCTGTAGCTTTCTCAACCAGCATTCACTACATGGGCATCATTACCTTTTGAGTACGGAGTAACATATTTGTATATCCTGCTCATTGCCAGGGAGGCAGGAGCCCATTCTATGGCAGCATGTACTTCAGTAAGTATTATTTGAGTGTGTGGTACATACTGTACCTCTCGCCAGCTGAGGATATTAAAAATAAAACTCCTTGACTGCTCAGGAAAGGTAAACAGTTCTTTCTTGCTTATTTAATGGTCATAATGTGAATAAGATGTGCATTTACAAGCGCCTACTCATCAATTCCAGAGTTAAAAGCAAAACTCAGGCATGTGGTAAGACAGACGAAGGCTCCTCTCTCCATGAGCCACTGTGCCTGTACTACCTACAGTGTGGAGAGGAAGGGACAGCAAGGTGCTTGGTTACACAAAAGAGTTTTGCTGGCTTTTGAGCATAAAAGGTGGTTCTTCACAATTGTCAAAGGAGGCTAACGGGGGTCTTGGGGTTGTTTTTTTTTTTTTTTTTAAAAAAACCAAGTATTATGTATATATAACATAAAGGCTGTTGCCCACAATGACATAGTAACTTCTCAGAACTGTGATGACGTACTGTGACTCAATTGACTGCTTCAGGACTGCATAGTCACCAAGTAAAGTAGAAGCTAAGATTTGGTCTTCTGCTTCCACTGTTAACTTGTACACAGCATCTCAAATCTGGGTGGGAGTCTACTGACAGGCTCCAAAGAGGAGGACAGACTGGTCATTCCTTACTAGTTCTGTGTCAAACACACGTACTCAAGCTGTAGATATGCTCTTACCTTTATCTTCTGAAAGCACATGCCTAATAAGACAAAAAAAAAAAAGTATTTTGCTAATTCAAGTAACCTTCACTATACTGTAAGTTTAAAATACCCAGATAAAATGGAAGGTCATTCATGCCTTAATCCTATCACCCAGGAGGCTGAAGCAAGAAGATCTCTGTGAGTTCGAAGCCAGCCTAATCTACCTGGTGAGCTCCAGGACAGCCAGGACTACATCGTGAAACCCTGCTGCAAAAACAAAAATAAAAATTAATTGATGTTTTAAAAAGCAAAATATCTAGTCAAATTTAAATTTCAAACAAACAAACTGTCCCCATGTTCCACAGAAATAATACCACACTACTTGAAGTTTTCAGTGTTCACTTAAAATTATTATTTAACTAAGGCCTAAAATGTTCTTGACTAGACTTGAACATAACATACAAACTGGAAAACTAGAGAATTCTATTCAAAACACCACTCCACTGGGCCAGCAGAGCGTTGTGCTTGACAGCGAATTGACAAACACAGCTTTTTACTCCGTAACAGTCACGGCATCAGATCTTGCCTCTCCCGCCTCTTCCCACACACCTGAGTCACCTCTCTGTCCTCAGTCACCTCATCTCCTCTCAGTCACAAAGCCATTATGTGTATCCGGACTTCACATTCAGTCAGCACTATTTCTGGAGGGAAAAGAAATTGCTTCCTCCCTGTGGGTCTCTCTAGGGATTAAAGAACCACCCCCGTACCCCCAACACACACACACACACACACACACACTGTGATACGATGGGAAGTGTCACACTTGTGCTATTTCCTATGACCCTGTTGCAGGCACAAGGATGGATTTCTTGCTAGCAATAAGTATGCCTTTACTCTGATACCAGCAGGCACTGGAAACAGCTGCCCAGCTGTACTCAGTAAGTAGCCGCTGGATCATTACCAGGAACGTAGTCCTAGGCGAATCAAAGCTCTAGAAAATTCCAACTCTCAATTTACAACTTCCTTGGCATGCTTTCCCTTCAGAAAGCAAAAAAACGTAGAAAATCTAAAAACTGCCTTTCCTTTATGAAAACAAAAAACAAAAAAAAACTAAATTCGGCTATTTGAAAATAAAAGAAATGTAAAGGAAAGGAAAGAACTCAAGTCTATTGAACTATCCCACTTTCTTTAAGAGGATCCTTACAAATCACTCCACTGTATCAGCATAGCGGCATTTTGTCGTGTTCATGGTACAACAATTAGAGAAAGGTTAAACAAACTGTGACACGCCCTTGCTTTCTCTTCTATCCCTTCAGTTCCTGTGCCAACTGGACACTTTATTAAATGTTTGTTCATTTATAATAGTAAAATGTTTGATTTTTAAAATGATTTCCATTTAGCTACCCCAAAATATGCTCATCCCACCATGAATAAAAGTATTGTGTGTAAATTCAGCTGATGGTATGATGAGAATTTAGTGTGAACAAAATAGTGTCATTGGAATTTAAACTTTCTCTTACTGCATGTGTCTGTGTGTAGATGTGCATCTATGTGTGTGTAGATGTATGCATATGCATGGTTGCTAGCCAACTCATATTTTATGATCCAGAGTTGTAGGAAATTCCTATTTCATAGTATGGATGCATATATAACTGATTGATACTGAGAAAGAACTTATATACTTATTCTCTTTTAGTGACAATATGTTTACTTAAATGACACAGATGATTTACATGATGTTTTATCTCTTTATGACTGATTCTCTTTCTTAGAAAGAAATATAAGTTGCCCAGTAATTTCTGTAGGAAAAGGCTGATAACCTTTTGGGGATATATGATTCTGATTGGGAACTCCCAATATCACATTTAATGAATTATAGACATTCCCATCTCTTGACTACATCTCTTAACTTTAACATTAAAGTCACTGTAAGTAACTGTAGAAAAGACTTGGGATATAGCAAGGTTAGTTTAGAAAAAACTTAAGTACTTTCCAAAATAACTGGTAAGAATTAAATTATATGTGGGTTTTAGCTCTCTCTCTCTCTCTCTCTCTCTCTGTGTGTGTGTGTGTGTGCCTGTGTGCGTGTGCATGTGCGTGTGTGTGTGTGTGTGTGTGTATGTAAGAGGGGGGGAGAGGGAGAGGGAGAGAAAGGGAAATTCTGCTGATATTTTATGAGTCCCTGTTACCTGAGTCACACACAAACACACACACACACACACACATACACACACAGTCTTCAAGTCTGCCATGTGGAGATGAAGTGGTTCTCATTTCCAGGAAGGGAGCTTAAGAATGAGTAGCAGCCAGCCTGGGCTGGAGAACTGACCATAGAGTCACTTCATTAACTGGTCCCAGTGGCTATTCCTTAGATCCGACTTGAAAACTAAGAATCCAACAGGCAACCTTTGCTACCTAAATTGATTCTCTGCCCCATTTTTTCTTCCCCTTACCGTGATGAATTTACCTACAGATAAATAAGCCAGCTCCCTTTTCCTTTTGCTCCACTGCCATTATTCTATTAGGCTCCAAGTCTCCCAGACAAACTTACCCAATCTGTGGCACATCGAGCTGTCACAGACAACCCCATTTTGCTCAGCTATGGGAGCAGATGAGGATGGCCAGAACCTCACATCTAGACCAATCAATTAGGGCGTGACTGAAACTCCAGCAAAGACTCATCAAAAGGCAGTGTAAATTCAGGCAGCCAAGCGGAACGGAGTATGAGGGGAATTCACTGGCAAGCCTGCCCGACATGGAAATCTCGGCAGTAAGGCAGATGGCAATGTCAAAGAGGCACAGTAAATGGTGTGGGGCAGGTGCCCTGGCAGATAGACAGAGCTCAGAGGGAAGAGAACTGGGCAGAGAGAAAAAAGAAGGGAGAAAGGGAAGGGAGGGAGGGAGAGAGGGAGGGAGGGAGGGAGGGAGGGAGGGAGGGAGGGAGGGAGGGAGGGAGAGAGGGAGAGAGAGAGAGAGAGAGAGAGAGAGAGAGAGAGAGAGAGAGAGAGAGAGAGAGAAGAATATTTCCCTGAAGCAAGACTCCCTTTCAAGTCAACTGATTTAAACACTCTTTGCCAAGCTCAGAGATGGATCCTGAGACCACACAAAATGGGGAAATAAAGTTCCGAAGAACATTTTCTCCAGCCTAATTTTAAGAATCCAATATTCTACTTGGAGAAGTTTGCACCGTTTCTGAATTGAAGATTTAAATGCTGGAGTGAACAGCTTGTCAGTAATTTAAAGCCGGAGGCTGCTGCTCCTGAGCACACTGGTCATATATGTGTGTGTATGAACAGCAGCACCACAGCAGAAGTTAGAAGGGGCAGCTGGGTTTTGGTGCCGGTTTCTCTCCATCATGGCCAAGACTTCCAGAAGCCTCAGTTTCCTTCTCTGTACACATACATGCCTCCTGAAGGTTGTGTAATATATGATTGGCCTAAATTTAGCTGAGGTCACACTGTCCTTTGAGGTTTAAATAGAATAGGCTAAGCCACTTTCCTGCAAGCAGTGGGTAAAAAATGTTTTCATCTTGTACTCCCTTTGGGGATTGTAGAATGGGGCAAAGAGGAGGAACGCTTCCAGAGTTCTGATGTAGTTTACAAATCATCTTTCTGGCCCGGGCAGGCCTGCTTTCAGCAGGAAACAGCCTTGAGGAAACGTTTCCCTAAAGTGCAGCCGGTACAGACTATATTCACTGCTGGTTTTGACTAACATCTCAAGAAACGAGGAAGGGCCTTCTGGAGCATCAGCTAGACTAACTTGCTGTGGTCCCTGTCTTCCTGTCTGCCCCTTCCTTGGATCCCTGATGTTGGCTGGCCCTTTAGCTGGTTGCTTCCACTGACTACACACCAGCTCCAAATTCCAGGTAACTTCTCAGGCCTCTACCCTAGAAGTTCCCTCTCCTGGTACCTTTCAAATAATCCTCTCCTTAAAAGAAACATTGGTGCTTTAAGAGAAGAATAAACAAACTTTTTTTTTTACAATACTTACTATAGGCTAGAAAATATTTTAAGCTTCGTACATAGAGTGATAATTTAATACTTTTCCCATCTCAGTTATGATGAAATCAAGGCAGGTCATGTTAACTGAAGACCAGAGCCTTTAATGCAATGCTAGGTTGTCTGGCCCTACAGTCCACTAAGACCTAATAGCCCAGCCAAATATTTAGAAATAAATGGCCGAACAGTATTTTGGGAGATTATTCTGATATCAATAGGTAGGATGTGCTGGAGGCAAGACCTGGGGACATGATATTGTCTCTGTTGGCCTATTTAACAAAAAGGGCATAAACACTAATCTTTTAAGAAGTCTAAGGACATAGGAAACACTAACCATTGCATTTGCTTCCTAGCCATTGGCAAACCCTTCGAAGTACTATTAATCATTCTGATGATTCATCTAGATAACAATCTTATTAATACCAAATAAGCGTCATACTCCATTCGACATGCATTAATGAACACTAACATCTACAAATGCCCAGTACCTCTAAAGGGTTTAGCAAAAAAAAAAAAAAAATGTGAAGCACAAAACCGCAGACGTAAAATAGAAATAGAAGGAAAGAGGAAGGGAGAGGAAAGAAGAGAGAGAGAGAGGGGGTAGAGGCAACAGCTATAGATGAAGTAAAAAGAAGGAAAAGTGGAGAGAGGGAGAAGGAAAGAAGGAGATGGGGGAAGAAAAGGAGGGAAAAGGACGTGCCATGACCTTTGACACAGAATTGTGAAAGGCAGCCTTCTCTCTCCTCCTCAGCCTTCTCTCTCCTCCTCAACCTTCTCTCTCCCCCTCAGCCTTCTCTCTCCTCCTCAGCCTTCTCTCTCCCCCTCAGCCCTCTCTCTCCCCCTTAGCCTTCTCTCTCCCCCTCAGCCTTCTCTCCCCTCCTCAGCCTTCTCTCTCCTCCTCAGCCTTCTCTCTCCTCCTCAGCCTTCTCTCTCCTCCTCAGCCTTCTCTCTCCCCTCAGCCCTCTCTCTCCCCCTTAGCCTTCTCTCTTCCCCTCAGCCTTCTCCCCCTCAGCTTTCTCTCTCCCCC
>NC_034591.1:41918898-41936752 GCF_900095145.1 Mus pahari
TCTCTCTCCTCCTCAGCCTTCTCTCTCCTCCTCAGCCTTCTCTCTCCTCCTCAGCAGATACTTCCTGGTACTTGCCTCTGAAATTCAGGTCCTAACAAGGCCCTCACAACACATAAGGTACAATAGAAGAACTTTTTTGCTTCCAGATCTTTCCAGGCTGTTTCTGTGTCCCAAAAGAGAAGTATTCGAGATTCTGCCCTCTATTCTTATAGAACTAAACACTGTCAGCATGATGAGGGGATGTCCTTTAATTCTATAAATAGTAATAATGGTTTGATGTTTCGATAATGACAATTCCTACCACTGTTTGGGAAGATTTTGAAGGTACAAGGTTAATTTGTATGATTTCATTATTTCAAAATAAAAACAGCGAGAATTTTTGGGTCCAACATACATGGTTTTTAACTGTTAAACTTTCTTTTCTTCTGATTCTTCATTGTCTTTTCAAGTTTTAAAATACACAGTTAGTTGTACAAGGTACCCACAGTTATGCTTAGTCCTATAGTTCCTTTGAGACTTGGAGAATTCATCAGGAGTTCAACTTTGCTTTATGAATCTTTGTCCACTGAAAGCTACTCATTTGTCTTTCTAATCCAGAGTCAAGCCTGTAAATCATGATGTCTCTAACATATCTTCATTTATTTACGTTGCAAAAATGACAGTATTACTGGATTCTTTAAACTTGAAAATGATCACAAAATAATTAGTTAATCAGTGACTTGCAGTAACTTGGCCAAAGTGCCCCCATGGTTTTCAGTTCAGTAGAATGAACCCTTTTCAAATCTCTGGCTTGATCTTCAGTGTCATATCCCCCACTTGGCACCCTGGATTCTCCACATGATTATTGCAAAGGCAACACTTACCATGCCCTGATGAATGCAACAATTACAACACAAAGGAAGTCATTAATGCATCAGAACAGAAAGACTATGGTCTGTGAGCATGTAATTAGGCTTCTGCGGCAATTATCCTCCATCTCAGGAATTTTCTTAATGTAAAAATGATAAAAACAAATCATACACATTCACTTAGTTTAATTAACGAGCAGCACAGAGCCACATTTAGTTGAATCTGTACCCTTTTATGTGTTCTTCTAGGGACCTTAATTGTACAAAACCTGAATATGTTCACATATTAAATGTTTTACAATCCCTGTATCGCAAAGCCTTTCCCAGGCACCCTTATCTCCTCACCTTAGTAACTTGTTCCAAACTTCCGTCGTGGATGCAAGATATAGGTACTGAAGCATTAGACAAGGAAAGAAAGGGTTTAGGGAGTATAGGGTGTGTGGAGGTAGAAATGACAGGCGTGGTGAAGCAGAGAAGGAAGAAAGAAGACAACAGGGGGTAGAAGAAGGTCACTGATAGGAAGAGAATGGAGAGCCAAGGTCACCAGAATAAAGCAGGGGAAGGAAAGTCTGAATGGCATGGTTGCAAGATGTGGAAACAGGGACACAGAGACGGTGCAGGTTCATGTTGCTCAGCAGGGGATCTAAGTCATTTCTTTTACTTTCTTCCTTGGAGGTTGGTTGTTTTGTGTTTGGTGTGTGTGTGCGCACACACACACACACACACACACACACACACACACTACTGTTTTACCTGCTTGTCTTGTAAGCCAAAAGAAGACATTAAGTCCTCTGAAAATGATGATAAAAATAGTTGTGATCTACATGAAGATACTAGCAATCAACCCAGGTCCTTTCCTCGGTAAGAGCAGTCAGCTCTCGGCTCTTAACTGCTGAACCATGTCTCCAGCCCCATTTTGCATATCCTTCTCCTCCTGGAGAAAAGTGTAGACAGAACTGAATTTGACCTATTATTTTTAAGAGATCAAGTTCTCCAGTGACCTAGTAGTTTATTTTCCTTCCTCTGTAACTAAGGGAGCTCTAAGCCACCCCTCAGGCTAGGTTGTTTGTCAGGACCCCATTCCTTACTGCCTCCTAAAAAAAAAAAAAAAAAAAAAAATGTGGCACTTGATCACCACTGTCATTAGTAGGAAGAGAAAAATTAACTTTGATACCGGAAAAGCTATTTAATATATATGCCCTGTCTGGCATGGTCAGGGCATGTACTTTGGGCATGCTTACTAGAACTAGAAATGAGACCAAGTCCAGAGCCAATGCAGAGGTCTTGAATCCTCTCAACTTGGCTTACATCAATGGCAAAATACAACCTCCTTTATGATCTATGGCTAGAAAAGATTCTGTTCCCCTAAAAAGCATACTTGGAAAAGTGGTGCCAAATGAGTTTCTCCCAAATCTTCATGGCCCTTAGACGTTTCAAATACACATATTTTTTAAAATTGTGTCTCAATATATAAATGGAATGTTTGCTTGTACTTATAAAAGGAAGTTCATCATCATTTAGTTTTGATTATATATCTGAGGTGTAAAGAGAGTTGTAAGTACTTCTGAAGGATGTTCTAGTATCAGAATGGATGTTAGTAAAATAATAATGACAGTGATAAGTGGAGAGTTCCACTTCTATTAAAAGAATATATGCTACATGCCATTGATTGAAGCTTTCTAGAAAGAACAAACATTTGAGAATTGCTGTCTAATTTTCCCAGAGACCATCTTCTTCTAGCCAGCGTTGATGTTACCAAAGTTACCATTAAAAATAATTGTATTCCAAACATGGCCTCTGCTCTGAGCTCCTCCCCCACCTAATCATTCCCCAAGGCTTTGGAACACCCACCCTAATTCACTAGAGTCTGGACCATAAATTAAATATTTTTAATAGTCTCTTAATGAAACACATATTATAAATTTCAGAAACCACAAAGGGGGAACAATGATATTATTACCATAGGGCTTTCTCTTTTAGGTTGCAAGATTGCATGTACCCTTCTGTCCCTCACCAAGGCCACCTCACATCAGGGTGCTACAGGCATCATTAAAGCAGATTTAGAGATGAGACTGAACTTACATTCCCACTGTTGACTTCTACTCCAGTTATGTTGTTCTGAGGAATGCAGGAAAATCATGACATTTTACCTCTCTTCTTACTCTGGTCCCTTAGTAAATGAATACCTATTTGTGGAGCTGACGTGGGGTTTCTCCTGCACAACCTCAGAAACTTTTTGAGTATCTCATTTAGTGTCTTGAGACAACTTTAAACTTTCCTTTTAAACTTTGAAGGTACTGGAAGTAGCAGACTTCAACCTTTCTTGGCAACATTTAACTTTCATAGCTTGGAAATGGAACATTTGGGAACTCCCTTTTTCAAACTGAGTTCTCTAGATCCCTTTTAAGAAAAATCTTTCTCTCTAGAGAAAGTTTAAGTTCACGTCCACTATGCCCAGATATAGCTGTCCTCCAAGGGGTCAGTAAAACCTTCAGAGACATCTGAGGTGCGGGGATGCAGGGGCTCCACCACACCTCAGTGGTGTGGACAGTCATAAAAAGATGCTTTTCCCAATCCTCGTTTTTTATACTTAGTGTCTTCATTTTTGTCATCTTTAATTAGTCTAACCTTGTCAAAAACATATCCAAATAATTGTATAAACTTGTTTGTTGGTGTTGGTGGTGGTTTGTTTTTTGTTTTTTTTTGTTTTTGTTTTGTTTTGTTTTGTTTTTTACATGGAAAACCAAAAGCAGAGGATCTGAGTGAAACCACATCATTGATACCTTCTGTGTTGGAGGAGGTAACAGGGTTCTTTTCCCATGTAAATTCTCCTTATTTTAAATGCACTACCTGTTGATTGCCATCCTCTGCCATGAAAGGGCTCTGGTGAGAGGTGATAGAACAGTGATGTGTCACCTGAGACTTTTCTTTTCCCGCTCCTCAGCACTAAAGAAAATATTTGTCTTCTACTTAACCAACAGGCCTTTTCTTTAAAACTTGCTGAACTCGTTTTTTAACTAAGTAACCCCAGTACAGACCTTGAGAGGGTTGCTTTAGAAAAAGGAAAGGAAGAAAACAGAGCCAAACAATAGTCTCTAGGCTTCGGAAAGAAGAAAGGCCTCTTAGTCTGTGAAATAATCGTTTAAAAGCTATCATGAGCCTATTAAATTATTGCTTTCCAGTAAATGCCAATTAAAAAAGCAATCACTTACTACACCCTGCACAGCCAGGACAGGCAAATTTCCAATGTAACCTTAGTTTCTTTGATAACTGCAAAAAAAAAGCATACCCAGAGAAGGCTTTGTTGTTAAGGGTGCACAGAGCATTCCAAGTTCAGCAGTAACGGCTGCTCATTAGAATAACTGATATGATGTTTCCAAACTTTCTATATACTACGAACCCTTTAATTCTACTTTTTAAAAAAAAAAAAAAAATGCCTTTCTGTGAATCTCTCCCTAGAGTCAAAGAGCATCAATACGATGTCACACAGCATAGGAATATTTCATATAACAAAATATTCCAGCGAAGCTGAGTAAATGGTCATCAGATTACCGTACAGAGGACTGAGCAGCTGCTTCTATTTGGGGATTCCATATATGTCTCTACTGCTCCCGTCGCACTCCACAAAATTAACCCAGGATTCATTTCAAGACCTCATTCGCCCTGCAGGGCTCTGAGAGCAGAGAACAGCTGCCTGGCTAAGCGTCTTGTCTCTTCCGGTTGTTTGTCTTTGGGTCCACAGTCCCCACACCCCATTGTACAATCTTAATTAGTTCTTCAGTTTTCAATTTAAGGGATCCCCTGGCCTAGAACTCTTAAATTCTTGTATCCAAACTTTTACAGGACATCTTGAGTTCAATGCACATAATTCTATTTTTCATGGGCAGAATACCGTATTGCTTGTAAGTACGTAGCGAATGGCATCGCCATCTGTTCAAAAATATTTTTACTGGAAATTTAGTTTCAGTCTCAATTCTTCTTATCCTGATGTGTGGTCACTTGAGTGGGAAGTTCTATCAATTTTACCACAGAAAAGGTATCTAGTTGTTGTCCATCCTCTGTGTCTACTGCCATCAACTGTAAGTGCCTTCAGTGCCCCCCAGTCGACTGTTTCCACAGCCTGTGTCACACAGGTAATTCACACGCCTAAACACTGAGATATGTTTCTCACTTAATTACAGTGAAATGCCAACTCTTTAGAGTGGTTACTTAAACTTTCAAAGTATTATTCACATCTGTGTATGTAGGTGCTCACACTCACATACAAGGTGAGTGTGTGTTTGAGTGTGTGGTGTATGCGTTCATGCACATATGCATAGACAAGCACACTTATGTACAAGTACGTGAGTGTTTGAATGAATGCCACAGTGCCAGTGGAGGTAAAAGGACAACTTTGTAGAGTCAGAGTTTTTAACATGCCAACTCTTCATGAATTCCAAATATGAAACTCAGGTCACAAGCAAGTGCCTTTGCCTGAGGAGCTGTCCCAACGTTATTAAACCTTGTTTAAACTTGTCGTTGAATATAAATCCAATCCCTTCCTGTCAATCACTCTGCCTTTTTTCAATTATATTGGCCTTTCTCTTTACATCTATTGTATCTTTCATCCACAATAGTCTGGCTTCTTTCTACCCTTCTAATTTTTGAGACTTACTTTTAGATGCCTAAACTAGGTTCCAAGGCTACACATTTTAAACTGTCAAAGCTAGAAATTTAGTGAGCTAACTAAGATGCTGAACAATTTAACTCACTTTCTGTAAATAATCTGATAATGGATCTGGATATTTTACTTTCTAGTTATATTTGCTAAATTACGCTGTTGCTCTGTATCTATAGGAATAGTGGTCATGGGAATAGTGTTCATGTTCCCCAAAATAAGCAGATAAAAAAGTACAATTAAGCTTGTGAATATACTTATTGTAGGAAATACAAGAATAGTGATTATGGGAAAGAAGCAGAAGAATTTCAGAGTGATTTCATAGTTAACACAATTTCTGCATCTTTTTCAAGTCCCTTGCTAAGGGCATAGATTTGTCCTTAGGAGAAAACCATAATAAAATTTAAACAAGTCAAAGTGTATCTAAAAGTTGCAAAGAAAATATGCTAAATTGAAACATTTGATCATCTTATATTAACTTGTAGCTAAACTTATTGCTTTCATATTTTTATTAATATATTTTATTAATATCATAGATTATGTCATAGGAACTAGCAAAAGGTTTTGTCCACCTTGACTAGGACAATAAATTTAAATAAATACATTAATAATAAATAAATAATAAAATAAATACAAGGGAGTTTACTTCCTCTTGTATATTCTCCAAGAAAAATGACCAAATCTTTATCTATTAGACCCATAGCCACCCATAATAATAGTTATAGCTAACTTGCATTTTCATATATTCTTCAGATTAACCACATAGAATAGCATACTTCCTTGTGAATAGCAATTTTCTCAGACACATTTGATTTTTTTTCCCATAAAGGTGAATATTCCCTAGTTCAACGTATAATTCTTACTTGAAATTGCTACAAGCTTTCTGCTGGTAACTCATTAGCATTTTCAATGCAGCATACTGAAAACAGAACTTTTCATAGACCCAGGATAGTTAAATGTCCTTCACCAAAGCTCCCATAACATATAAAGCATGACAGGTAAATCATGCTTTATAATGATTTTTCATCTATATTCCTCATTAGACAGTTATATAATCTCCATTGCTCATTTCCTCAATAGATTAGCATTATCCCAGAAGTATTCTCAAAACTTATTGTTTTAAACTAAAACAATTAACTTCTCTAAAACAATAATGAAAAAGTTTTACCCAACCCAAACTCATACCATCATAAAATATTTAATTAGTACTAGAAAAAATGTAGTCAATTAACATATATTTTATAATTAAAACCTTTATTTTCATTTGAGCTAGCTTGGGAAAAGTTCCATTAAGCAGTTTTACAAGAGGGAATTTGACTTTGGCACACCTGTCTGAAGGTATCAGCAAAGTAGATTTGGCATGATGGTTAAGGATTTTATTTCAGCTCTCTTTACCTGGTGGAATTGGTATCAGTTTTCTTCTGGTATTCTTTAGATCCCATCTCTATTATTTCGTATAAAAGGTGTCTTTATATACACAAACAATTCAGAGAAAACTAGTGAACTTCCATGGTCTGCCAGTGCAGGAGGTATTGATTTCCCTTTTATATTCCAGAGTCATCTTGTCAATGTCTTTGATACCCACACCTTTTCAAATCTAGACAATCCTGTTTGCTATGTGAATGTAGTCTGGAGTCGTGCCTTGACACAGAATGCCACATCGGAATTACACCGATCACAATATGTGAAAGGTAGGCTTTTTTTCTTTTTCTTTTTTTTCTTTTTTTTTTTTTTCTTTCAGGTTCCATATACAATTCAAACTCTGATCGTTCACCTCAAACGATTATGAAGCCGGAAGGGATGTAGACAGGCATTCAATCATCCTGCGACCAAAATACCTGGGGATGCAATTGATGAAGGGAAGAAGTCCTAAGGAACTAAGTAAACATCTCCAAAAGTCTGTGTGGGTAATTGTTGGGCTCACAGCCTTCCCTTGTTGTAGTAAGTGTGGGATCTCTGGGTGTTTGTGTAAGGCTTCCACTCCATAAAGTCTGAAGTCCAAGCTCTGGCAGGGTATCATTTACACTATGCAGATCATCACCTATCTTTGTACAAAAGTCTTCGGAGCCTCTGTTTGGCAGTCAGCCACAGTTTACAGCAGCAGAATACTGACAAGGCGGCTGGTTCTCTACACACACACACACACACACACACACACACACACACACACAGAGAGAGAGAGAGAGAGAGAGAGAGAGAGAGAGAGANAGAGAGAGAGAGAGAGAGAGAGAGAGAGAGAGAGAGACAGAGACAGAGACAGAGACAGAGACAGAGACAGAGACAGAGACAGACAGAGACAGAGACAGAGAAAGCTCTGCAATAAATGAACCTCATTTTGCGTGCAACCATCAGAATCATATCTGAACTGGGAATGTGACTTCATGGTAACACACCTTTCTAGTGTGTGAAATGTTCTGGGTACACTAAAAACACAAACTAAATGCTATCTGTTATCCACTAAGTCAGCTCTGAAACATGATTTTCTTCATGTAATCCTTTAAAACTTTACAACACCCCTATAATGTGTTATCATCGGATTAGAAAGGTGGGACTTTAAAGCTCTCTATCCTGTTCAAGTTCTGAAAATGAGCACGAGGTTCACCTGAAATTCACATGGTCTGCTTGTTTTATCATCTATCCATCCATCACACTGAGACCCAGAGAACTGGCAAAAGCTCACTTGATGGTTTGTACATGCTTGGTCCAGGGAGTAGCACTGTTGGGAGGTGTGTGGCCTTGTTGGAATCGGTGCATCTTTGTGGATTTGGGCTCTAATATTCTTATGCTAGCTGCCTGGGAGCAGGCATTCTGCTAGCAGCCTTCAGATGAAGATGTAGAACTATCAGTTCAGCATGCACCATGCCTGCCTGGATGCTGCCATGCTCCCGCTTTGATACTGGACTGAATCTCTGAACCTGTAAGCCGGTCCCAAGTAAATGTTGTTTTGTATGAGTTGCCTTGGTCATGGTATCTGTTCACAGCAGGAAAACCCTAACTAAGACAAGAGGTTAGAAAAATTAAATTATTAAAGATACAAGCTCATATTCACTATTACCAAAGCTGACTTTTGGGGAACTTGTGGAACCAGTAAATACCACTCAAAGGATATGTGGGTTTTAAAATTCTATTTACTTGTGTGAGTGCGCGTGTGCATGTGCATGTGTGCCTATATCAGCGAATGTGCACCCCATGAAGGCGTGGGAGTAGTAAGAATTTTTGGCTTCTGTAAAAACACAGTTGTGCTATGTGAATGTGTTTTTCTTTTAATCCCAGGTGTGGAATATCAGGCTGCTTCAGATCATCCAAAGCTGCTAACTATGATTGCCTTGTGTCCTAGGAAGGACATGATTTTTATCAGTTACAGACAGTTTATGTTTTGAATTTTGGAGACTCTTGAGAGGGTATAAATATGAGAGCCAGGAGAGAGTCTGTGGAGGTTGCTGCCTCTGCTGCCGCCTGTACTGTTACTGCTCCCTGCTGTTGCTGCTGGTTCCTGCTGTTGCTGCTGATTCCTGCTGTTGCTGCTGGTTTCTGCTGTTGCTGCTGGTTCCTGCAGCTGTCTTTGCTTTTGCTGAATTGAAGGTAGCCGAACTGCGCCACACCTAAAAGATGGCACTGACTTCTTGTGTATGAGTCAGCAAGGCGAGGCTGTTTACCACCTGAAAGGTACCAGTGCGCATGTACTAACTATGTCACAGCCCACTCTCGGGGCATGCAAATTGAGCACCAAAGCTGAAGCTAATCAGGTACTGACACGAGCTCCCTAAGTGTATATAAGCAGCACCTTTTCCTCCTTCGGGATCCTCTCCATCACGTTAAGAAAGCTGCACAGTAAATGCTTTCCTGCAGAAGAATCCTGTTGTCTGGCATCATTCTTGCTGGCGAGGCGGTGCACCCGACACTGAATTGCTAGTTTGCTCTTTTGCTGATTGCTGGTTGGAGATATCCTGGCTTCAGAGATTGGACTTGCCCCAAGGAACTCAAGGCCCCTAATCAGTAGGAAGTAGTCTAAAGAGTTCTATGAGGCCCCTTCCCTCTGACCTTCTTTCTCTCCTCCTAGTGTTGGGGGGAGGGGTGGTGGAAGGTATCTGGATGGAATGAAGGTTGGAAGGGTGGTAGATAATTGAACCCAGTAAAGTAATGCAAAAGAAGGTAAGCCTCAATGTGGGTGCCTGTGGAGACCAGAAGGCAGCGCTGGATCCCCTGGGACTGTTGCTACAGATCTTTGTGAGCTGCTCTGTGAGCGCTGGAAACTGAACATGAGTGTTCTTAAAGATCAGGGAGTGTTCTAAACCCACAAATCCTGAAGATATATGTTTAAATCTCAATAATATACTGTGTTTTAGAATATGTAGTTCTCAAAGGAATAATGTATTTTAATAAAGCACTAAGACAATTGTAGAAATCCCACAGGGGAAAGGAATAATGCTAATAATGTGGTGAGACCATAGTGTGTTAGAGGTCAGTTATCTGTTTCCCAAGAGACACCCTGAGATGGCAATATTTTAGTGAATTCCCATGATCTAATGTACATGGGAGCCTCATTTTTTTTTTTTACTGTAGATACTTGATTTGTTTGAGTGATAAACGGATACTTATATGCGAGTTTGGTTTTCTCAACATGACTGTAGAAAAAGTCATTAGTAGATTATATTGGCTTTTAAAATATTCAGTTTGTTAAAGATATAAATAAAAGCACTAGTTCCTTACAATTTAAGTTCATTTTATAATCATTATAATTCCATTTATAGAAATGGAAAATTTAGTCACTTTTAAAATGCCTTTAATTATTACCAGGAACCAGTTATAAACCCCATTAATTAAATTCATTTTTACATTTTCAACTGCATTGATATATTTTATATACCCATGTTTTCTATATGTACATAAATTATCCAATAAACTTTCTTAAATATTGAACTATATGTATGAAGAAAACTTTTAGGCTGGTTTTAAGTTCAGATTCAAATGTTCAGATTCCATATGTCCACTTAATTATATTCAATCCAGATGCACAATTCCAAATTGATTCTCAATTAGGAATTTTTAAATGGTAAAACAAGCTCAGGATTCCAATGGATTAAAATATTTTATGCAACCCAAACATTTCTTATAGCAGTCATGTACACATTAACGTAAATTTTATATTGTGTTTTTATTCCCTTTAACCTTCCTAAAATCTAGATCTTCCTAGACATGAAAAAAAAATGTATTCTCAAACTCACTGTGATGCCTAACACTAGGGAAGAGAGTGCAGACAGATCAGGCATGTGAGAACAGTCTACTAGTGATTCCCAACCTCCCTGATGATGTGACCTTTTAATTCAGTTCCTCATGTTGTGGTGACTACTCCCCCCCATGATAAAATCACTGTTACTACTTTATAACTGTAATTTTGATACTGTTATGAATTGTAAGATAAATATCTGATATGCAGGGTAGCTGATAGATGACCCCCCAAGGGGGCATGATCCACAGGTTCAGAACCACTGGTCTAGACTGAATAGCAAGACATTGTTAGAAAAGCCTACCAACAGTAACCTTTTCCATGAAGAAACTCCCAATGTTTCTTGAATTTTTCAGTATGTTTATATGTGTCTGTGCTAAATGCATGAGTGTGCACAAATGTATGTGGATACATGTGTATGGAGGCCAAAGGGAAATGTTGGGTGTATTCTTCTGTCTCACTCTGCATTGATTTATAGACAGATTCCCTCATTGAACCTGGAGTTGCTCAACTGACTAGGCTAGTTGGCCAGTGGGCTCCAAAGGGCACCTTCTCCTCATTCTTTCATGGCTGGGTTTACAGATGGAACTAGCTTTGACATGGCTACTGGGGACCCAAACTCAAGTCCAGCTCTTTATCCACCAAACCATCTCCCCCATCACAACTCCTAGAGCTTCTCAATAATTGGAGGTTAGACCTAGGACAAGACTGCATCTTTCTATGATACAAAAGCATTGTGAGCCCCATAGATGGATTACTGTACACTAGAATAAGAACTTCAAAATTAGAAAGGGAGAAAATTCATGTGTCTCGTGTACATTAGAAGTGAATCATATCATTATCCAATTTCAAGTCAGTTTAAAGTCTATTAACTTTCAATCAGCTAACTATATCTCTGATTTTTGACTTGATTTTTCCCATTTCTTGAGGTAAGTAAATATAATTTACACCTCAGACTGAATATATTTGAGTGTAAAGAAATCATGCATTTTCTCACACAGATCAAATTATACAACTCTTCCTGATATTAAAAACATATCAGATTGAATTCTGAAATCTCTTGCAACTTTGCCTATTAGGCTTAAAAATCTCAAGGTCATCGGTGGGCTGACTTTTCTCTTGTAGACAAAAATATATTAACCAGGCTCTTAAAAGTGAAGTGTCGAATCAAATGCCCATTTACAGAATGAGGAACTTAAGTGCCACGGAATCCAGACACTTAAAATGGATGCACATTTTTTTCTTAGAAATAAGCCTTGTAAAGACTCAAGTTACCATTCAAGGGTGCCATTCATATGATCAGAAGAAGAAAAGTTAGAGGCATACTTGGATAATTAATGACATCCATCTGAGATAATAAAATAAGATAATAAAATAATATTTCCTCTTCTAACAGATCAGTATAGAGCAAAAAGCAAATACGGGCTCAAACAGATAAAGCTCACAATGCCAGTTTTATTGTTTATGTAGAATGGATAAAAGGCAAAGCTTTAGCTATGAAACACAGTGACTTGATAATGTTTTTCCAATGCACTAAACTATCTCACCTGTTACTAGTATAACGCTCCAATCTCAGCTACTACCTCCAAATGTAGGCCCCTAAACACAAGGCAGTAGATAAGATCAAAATCTGTACATCATGTGGGAAGAATAACTTGAAATATGGGGGGGGGGGGAGAAAGGGATAAGAGACAGAAGAAGGAAGGAAGGAAGGAAGGAAGGAAGGAAGGAAGGAAGGAAGGAAGGAAGGAAGGAAGGGAGAGAGGGAGAAGAGGAAGGGAAGTAGAAAGGAGGAAGAAAAGCAAGAAGGAGAAACAAGGGGCATGAGGTCTGCTCAGAGACCAGGGAGAAGCTGAGCACTGCTTCTACAACAATACGTCAGGAACTACGGTTCTCATCTTCCCATGTTTCTACAATGAGTACATCCATTTTCTCATTTGCACTATTTTCAAGTTCTGCTAACACATTATGTCAGACCAACGTTAAGTTTAATGGCCCTAGAGGCTACTTGTTTTTTGCTTGTCTCTTCTTTGATCTATTGTCCGTCCCTAACACTCCCTCAATTCCAAAATCAGGACTGGGGAATCCCTTCGAGTGGCCACAAAAACTCACCCTAGAAGCACAAAGAGGCTTACTGTAGAAAATAAACAGAGGAGAGGAAAGATATGGTCTTCTACTGTTCAGCCAGGACTTCATTATCTAAATGCTCTAACAGTTGTCTGTTTACCATACTGACCTCCTTCCGAGTCATTGAATCATTATTGCTAGACCATGTAACTACTGTGATGAGGTACTGGACACAAGACACGAAATTACATATTCCTTGCTAAGATTGTTTCATTTAAAGTTTGACTTTAATTTGCTCTCTTCATTGTATTTCTTTACTTGTCAACAGCAATTGCAGATGTTACACGATTGGACTGTTTTTGAAACATCTATTTTAATAATCATCTATGGGTTTCCTTAATCAACCCACTGTGAAACCAGCACTTCTTGGATTAAGACAAACAACTACAGACAACTGAGAGAATCTGGGAGTAGGAGAGGTGGTCATCCCCAGGGAATGCACACCAATTGGTTGTCCAGTGTTAAACAGTCAGTCCTGCAAACATACATACAAATAACATTATAGAGAGCAAGCAAGCTGGTTGTATTTGGGAGTATATATGTATATATGCATCTAATAATAATCATTGAATAAAGAGGCCATGGATTGAAAGGAGATTAGGGAAGGGCATATGGGAGAGTTTGAAGGAAAAAAAGAGAAGGGAGAAATATTGTAATTAAAATATAATCTCAAAAAGGAAACATGTAGACTAAAGAGATTAAAGGACAATAAAGAAAAGATGGATCACTATTTTAATTTCCATTCAGTACCAATTTCTTCTTGGTCTTGACCCCATTATAAGATCCCAGCATCACAATGGGCATGTATGACATGTGTCTCCAAAATGAAGTCCTACTGAATATTATTTCTAAGGATTAAAATATGTTACATATCACAGAGTAACATTATTGAATAGATTTAGGAAAGCTATACCAAGGGAGACTTACACATTTTTCAAAACTTAATATCACTTTAAACAAATTACTATCAAATATTGTGTTTCATCTACTCCAACTTCTTATTGATCTACTGACTCGTTGTTTGACTCTTTGATTTTTGTTTGTTTATGATGAGACAAGATTTTATGTACCTGAACATGCTATGTAACTGAAAATGACCTTGACTGTCTGATCTGATGGCCTTCATTCTGTCCCCTTCCAATTGCTGACGTTACTTGTAGAGTCAACCTTATCTGGATTATGCAGTGCAAGGATCCACACCAGAGCTTCCATACTAGCCAAGCATTCCATTAAGCAAGCTAAGTCTCCAGCTCACTTTCTGATAAGCCTTGCATAGAACTTGAATTTGTGTTCTGTTAGCGAACATAAAACTTTGTCAATAAAAAAATGTGACAATCTTATATAATGATTTGTTCGTTTGTGACCTTGCTTGCTTGCTTAGTTTTGAATAAAAGTTCTGGGGAATAAACCTAGGGACAGATACATGGTAGGCTACTGCTCAACCATAAAACTCTATGCCCAGGTAATTTGTTTAGACGTCTTCCTTCCTTCCTTCCTTCCTTCCTTCCTTCCTTCCTTCCTTCCTTCCTTCCTTCCTTCCTTCCTTCCTTCCTTCCTTCCTTCCTTCCTTCATTTGTGTGTGTGTGAGTATTTGGCTGCATGCGTTATGCATATCACATATGTGTTTGGTGCCTACAAAATTCAGGAGATGTCAAATACTCTGAAACTAAAGGTATGAATGGTTATGAGCCACCCATGGGAGCTGGGAACCAAACCTAGGTCCTCTGCAAAAGAAGCAAATGCTCTTAAGCACTGAAACAACTGTCTGATTCCCATGATGACTTCTTTAGATGCGGGGTTAAGTCTTATTTTCCTATGCTTACAAAAGTGCCTCCCAGATTTATTTGGGCAGATTCTACATTAAGTCTCTCTATGATCCGCAGTAAATTGAAAATAAAGCACTTAAAATATTCCTAGTAGTATTTCTCATTCAGAGTCATTGAGTCACTTTTTTTTTTTATTGGACATCATTGGCATTGATGCTGCCCAATACACCCTGTCCCTGTGTCACCAAGCACATTGAGGTTGCAGCATTTCCAAGATGCTGCAAGATGCAGAGCTTTCTTCCTAACTAGACATCTTTTCTCCCCCTTTTTTGTTAATTGCATGTCCTAGCACCTACCAAAATATGACAAAAGCATGACTTTATCCAACAAACAGAAGTCACAGTCTTTCCTCCAAATGCTTGTTGAATGATGTGCTTACGAAAACATTGAGACTGCGTGCTGCCCCTAGTACTAACAGTAGTAACAAGTTTCTGTAGGTAATAAAATATAAATCTGTTCTCATGTCCAGACAGCATTAGAAAATGACAATGTTTGTAATTTAATTATGTTAAATATGAAAAATGTGTTTTAGAATTGATAAAATGTGACATCTAGTCAGTTTTTGCATTGCCGAACATTGTCAAGCCTATGTGAACTTATAACTCTAGGCTCATTCTTCTGTTCTTACTTAACCAAATCATATTGGAAGAATAAGGCATAAAATACTGCATACCCACTTATATTTGGATTGTGGATAAACCATGATTGATTGATTGATTGATTGATGTCCTGGGGGGACTGGCTGAAAATAAAGTATTCAATGCTTATTCAAAATTCAAGTTTAATTGGTCATCCAGGATTTGTTTCTAGCAACATTAAATATAGGTCAGAACTACTATAATCTTCTTGGAAAGTCATTACAAGTCTAGTATATCTTGAAATAATGATTTTGTATAAGAATAGAATATATTTCCAATTTACATAAAACCATCAAAATGTGAACTGAAGATGTTACAAGATAGTAATATTCACAATGGTTAAAATTAATTTGGACTGCATTGTGCCTATGGTTTTCTTTCATTAGTGTGCTTCTATTATCCCTATAATGAGAAAAATCAATAAAGCTATTTTCACTAAAAAATGAGATATAAATTCTACATATGAAAGGTTATTAAACTAAATTGTGTATGTAACATTTTCAGATTTCTTCTTAGTAAACTGGATTCTTTCACACTTATTTTCTTTAGTATATGAAAGGGACAGGGGCTGAAACTGTAGCTCAGTGAAAGAGGACTGAATCTAGTGTATGTGAGATCTAGGTTCAGTCCTCAGACACACAAACACACACACACACACACACACACACACACACACACACCTGATATGTAATGGGCAGGTACAAATGCATTCCTGGTGCAAAGTTTATTGTTATTACAACCTACCACATGTGTATAGCTGCCGAAGACTCAAGCAGAGCATCTCTGTGTAGTCACAATTTCTGTCACATATGGCTCTTAAATATCTTACATAATTATGTTTTTATCCATATGCAATTTTCTTCTCATTTTTAAAGATACAGAAATATGTTTTAAGCACATAAAGACAGCCTGTCAAATATAAACATAAATACTGTTTATAATAATAAAAAGCAGTTGATAGGTTCTTTAAAACATTTATTTTTAAAAAAAATGCACTCCAATAAGTATTGAAAACTCAGAATTTGGAGATAACTTAAATTTTTTTTAAAAGGAAATTGCTAACAGACACTAGAAAATATTAAAATAAAATGTTGATTTCTATATATCATGTCTATTTGTTCAAAAGAAAGTTTTCTAGAAGCAAGTGACTGTGTCCTATCCTTCCCTGTTTCCCTATCACATTTCTTATTTGTGTCAAAACTCGACCCAATAGGAATTTATT
Source organism: Mus pahari (assembly GCF_900095145.1). Classification (NCBI taxonomy): domain Eukaryota; kingdom Metazoa; phylum Chordata; class Mammalia; order Rodentia; family Muridae; genus Mus; species Mus pahari. Next base: position 41,935,444 of record NC_034591.1, read on the forward strand.
CCTTCAGATTTGTATTGTGCCTTTAAATGGCAAAACACAGAATAAAAGCTAGATATGAGCAGGCATCTCACCTTGCAGTTATTAAAAACTAAGACAAAACTTGACATTTAGAGGAGGAATGTGCCTACGTTACCGGGAGCAAGTAGTTGATCAGAGAGACAGAAAATACAATAACTGCTTTATTTTCTATTTTAAGCACGCCATCCTCTACCAACAGAAACACGATCCAGCTAGGAAGTAAAAAAAACTTAAATGTACGTTATTGAGGCATTTTTATTAAATTAAAAAATATTAGTGCCCTGGCCAGCAAAGAGATTGACAACAGACAATTGGTAAAATAGTATGAAAGTTAGGTGTAATTTTAAAGAAAGGAAATAGGTACACGCAGACGATTATGAACCATCGATCATATTTATGCCCCGTGTTTTATAACTTTTTCCGCAGCGCCCATTGTTTATTTATATAAATTTTAAAAACCCTGAAATGAATGTCAACGGCCCTATGAAAATACTACAGAACAAGAACATTACTTACAAATCACTTGCGCCTCTCCCAGCACTTGCCGAGCTGTGGATCACTGGACCAGCATATTTCACTTTAAGCAGCCTCATCTCCTTTCATCTCTCTGCTATGTATAGCATGCTGAACTCTCTTCCGAAGATCAAAGGGAAGCGGACTGCACTTTATTTACAAAGGCAAATTTAATGGGTAACCAAGGTGCTTTACTAAACTGACTAGTCCCTTTGAACTACTATCTCCACTGATCCATGGACCATGCTCTAAATGCAGGCACTCACTTGAATCTGAAAAATGTTCTTAGCTTAATTGGTGCCTGTCTTTGAACTCCATGCCATGGTTTTGCTGGGCTGGAAGTGCGCAGGGCTTCTTCAGGCCCCAGGAGTGCTAAAGAACTTTGGAATAAATAGCAAAGCAAACAAAACAAAACAAAACAAAACAAAGCAAAGCAAAGCAAAGCAAAACAAAACAAAACAGGACTATGAAACTGAACATGTTTATCTTAATATTAATAAAGGAAGTACATGATGCAGTCTCAGTGGCTCATTCAAAACTGGGACACGGATCCAACTATGCTATGAGGTACAACCAGCAAACTAGCATAGTTGTGTTGCGTGTTGCATCAGTGTCAAAGTGAAGCAACAAGATACAAACAGAAAAGAAGAACTGGGGGGATGTGTATCACAATAGTTCATAAACTATCAACAGGAAATTGTCTCAGATGGCCACATCTCCCAGAATCTCACATTCTGAGAGAGAGAGAGAGAGAGAGAGAGAGAGAGAGAGAGAGAGA
>NC_034591.1:41937112-41959106 GCF_900095145.1 Mus pahari
AAGGAAGGAAGGAAGGAAGGAAGGAAGGAAGGAAGGAAGGAAGGAAGGAAGGAAGGAAGGAAGGAAGGAAAGAAAAGTACCTTTTGGGATGTACAACAAGACCATATCCCACTTCCCCACGCATTTTGTCTTCTCTTTCTTCGTGAGTTTATGTGTTTGTTTGAGCCAATGAGGAATGAGTAGAACTAACGCACCAGTTCTGGAAGATGCACCCATTAATTTGGGAAAGTTAACAGAGACTCTTTTCATTTCTGAGCCATCTGGGAGGTATGCACTAACGTGAAAAAGCATAAAGCTACAGTGCTACAGACAAACAGTGCCTCTGAGACTTGCTTGCTCCGTCTGCCACTGATCTTTGTTACCAGAGGATGGCCCGTCCAACCCAACTGAGCATCTTATAAAATCAATGCAAAGGTTCCAAGAGATGGTGAAAAGACCTGGCAGCTGCTGAATCAGTGCTGAGTCTTTGCTGTGTCCCCCTCTCACTGAATTTATACATTAAAAAAAAAAAAAAAAGAGTGAATCTGCTATTTTAAGTTTACAATGATACACAGTTAATGAAGCCAATCCTTCCATATGTTCCTAGGACCACTGTATCTTTCCTGTCTTCTTCCTGTTGTGACTGTAGCCAGACACCAAGAAGAAAAGAATAGTGAAAAGGAAATAAAAGAAAGAAAAGTACTCAACTTCTTTTCACTCCTCACAGTGGCCATCTCAAGCATGTAAAGATTAGTTGAAATATTCTGCAACTGACATCGCTGTTTACAAAAACTGCAGAGAATGTTTCCTCTGGACTACTTCCTTTGACATTAAGACGTCAGGCAACTTCCTGAAAACCACAGCATTCCCAAGTAGGATGCTCTATTGTTTAGAATCCAGTTTTCTTTTGATCTGGTTCATGTGAGGATTAAGCTGACTTGGGCTCACATAAGTATTTGTAAACTTACTTATAGGACCTAGTAAATGGAAACATGAAAAATGTAAAATTCAATTCTTTTGTCAGCCCAGTGAATAGAAGCAATGGCCTTGAAGATGTCTCAAACGGTTCATGATGAGGAGACATAGTCTACTGGCCATGTGCCAAGCACTTTACAAAACACCCTCTCTGGAGTCCTCTTCAAAACGCTATGCACTCTAACTGCATTTGGGGAAGATGAAGTTTAGAGAAGCTAACTGATCAGCATCCTTAGCAAGTAGAGAAGGAGCAGAGATGAGTGTCAAGCAGCTTGACAACAACGTTCATAGTGTTAGCCAGTTCTCAGCGCTGTCACCATACAATCAGATGGCCATAATATCATCCTACTGTTTCTGAGTTCTGTGTAAGTATATAAGATATGTAAACAGATTTTTCTACATCCGTTCATTATTAAAAAACAAACAAACAAACAAAAAGCTGTACTCTCAGTCACTATTGGCCAAAGCAACAACACAACCCTTTGCTTCATGATAAGTAGAATGCCAACACCTATAAACACTAAGGAGGATGTATTTACAGCACTCAGAAGGATTTCCTGAAGTTCACAGGGAATAAGAAGAGGATTTCTTTTCTTACTGTCTCCTCGTCACTTGGGATTTCAAGTAGCAATTATTTCTTTCTTATAATCTGGTTATCTACAGGAAAGACTTAACAATGACTTATTTTAAAACATTTAAACTGCATTGCTGAACATATGCTATTCTATATGATGCCAGAGGAGCTGGGGTACAGCTCAGTGGTAGAAAATTTGCCTGGCATGTCCAAAGCTCTGAGTTCAATCCCTAATACCAAAAAGCAAAAGCCAAACTGAATCAGAACAAAATGGAAAGATTCCATGCAAGGAATGTTTACGAAACCCAAATATGTAATCCCTGCCTTCCAAAACTCAGCTGCAGAAGAAGAAATAGTTGAAATGCACATTAGATTTCTATTGTTACTACACGACTCTGTCATCTGATGTAACGGGAAAATGACTAATATATACGCTATACGTGTTGTTACGGAATATTTCAGTTCAGTCAATGATTAAAATAATTAAATGATTAAAACTGCTACCAAAAAGTATCTTCCACACATTCTGATCTTACTCCTTCCTGAGAGGTGAGAGAAGAGGACGTCCATTATTTTATCTATGAAGTTTCTTAACCTGGCTGTTCTACATGGAGGATGATGAGGTCTTGAGGTTGAAAGGAGAGAACACAAGCAGAAGCTCAAAGCAAACAAATGGTGCCTAGATCAGCAAACAATACCAGCTTCAAGTGGCAAGGCTTCGTTTTCCCACCAATCATGAGTTTAGTGGGAACATACCAAGGGCCACAATCTCGACATACCTACATTCATAGAAATTCTCAAGGCTAAAATTTCTTGACTATTCTCTTTAATACATAATCTTATAAGTATAAAAACATGTACAGAGTCAAGGACGACTTGAGAGAGGATCTAGCTCATGTCATGGCTCTGGATAGGGGAGCACTGAAGTTATCAAGGACAGGTAGTTACCCAAGAAGTTTTGCTTGATGAACCATGAATTAGCTGCAGGGAGCCAGCGATGAAACGATAAACTAGCTCACATTTTAAATTTAAATTTTGTTGGATTCCTGTCAATATCAGATGTTGGTTGTAACAAGGAGGACATGCAAAATGTACACAAAGGCAAACACAGATTCATATCTCAGGTTTTAAATACTCCTTTCCTCACTCAACAGAAACAACCTATATTCCAATATGGTATATAAAGCACTTCATGAGCACATTCTATCTGTCTCTGTCTATCTCCCATCCTCTCTCCTCTTTTTCTCTTTCTCACACACAGCTTTTATTTGTTTAGTGCTTTACAGAAGTAGGGCAATCTTACACGTATTAATGTATAAGTTTTTCTATGATAATACTTCATTTGCATTTCCTTTCAGTTGACAGTAGCAGTTAAAACCCATACTTACGAATATTTGCTTTGCATAGACGTCTTGACATCCACTTACTACTTTTTCTATAAATATCATTTTAATTTTTATATGCTGTGTTCATTAAAAAGGTTTGAATAACAAGTTTTATGTGCAAACTGATTTATCATCATATTCATTTGTGTTTATGAGGTCTATTTCTTGAGTTCAGCCCATGAATTATCTTACATGATAACTACGCCCAATGTGACCCTTGTTCAGTGGAAGCCATGGTTTTAAATCCCTTCACTTACAGCTGTATCCATCCATGAACATTTGCTTGATGACCAATTTGTCTTAACCAATTCAGAGCAAGGCATACAGGTATGCCATGCATGCTCACCGTTTGGTCTCGATTTCCAGTTCCTTACCTATGTCATGAACATACAGGTAAACTTCCTTCCCATTGCCTTACATGACATTGATGACAGTGTTGGTCAGCTACTCTTGAAAAAGAACACACTGTTCCTCCTTTATCTTATGTTTCTTTGATTCCTTTGCTACTAGAATTCTATCCCCCCCCCCCCGGGTAAGATCTGATTCCTATCTGTGGAATGATTTTTTTTTTCAAAGCTAAATATGGACTTATTTTGGTGGTTTATACACTCACAGTAAGTTATGAAAATACAAAAAAACTGGTGCTCACATGCCTGTGTGCTCTGAGTCTAAGGCACTGGGGTAAAGAATTCCTAGATGGTAAAATATCAGACAGGAAAGCCTGCTTGTGCCCTGATCATACACTGCTTCATAATGAAAATATCTCCAAAAAATGATGGTGCTATGATATTTTGATTGAACTGAATTAGGTCCTATCTCCAATGGCCTCATCCTCTCTGTGAATGAAAGTTTAAGAACATATTTGGAATAAAGCAAGTGGTTTCAAAAAATCTTTATATACAATTTCTCTTCTATTATTGCTTCGTGACCCAGTAGACTACCCTTTCTGATAACAAATGAAAAGTCTGGACTGGATTCTACCATAGACTGTAAAGTAAGACAGAGCAGGTAGGCTGTAAGGAAGAGCCAAATCTTGCTGATGCAACAGGGCTGTGTGTGCTGGGTCCCTGACTTCCACTTCCTTCCCCATGATGCAAAGGGAAAATGATTATTTTCTCAGGAGAATCCATGAAGGACATATAACAATGGATCAAAAAAAAAAATCTTTAATATGCTGGAAGAATTTCCAGCACCAAATTATTGTCTTCTTTCGTTTCCCTCTTCCCTCTTCTCCTTTCCTTCTCCTCTACCCCTTTTCCTCCTCCTCCTCCTCCTTGTTCTTCTCCACTTTCTCCCTTTCTGCCTCCTCCTCTTCTTCTTCTGGATCGCACTATGTAGCAATGGATAGCCCATAACTATCTCTGCGGAACATGATGATCTTAAAGTCCTGCCTATGCTTCTTGAGTGCTTGGATTAAAGGCATGCAGTACCTCCACCAATTATTAATTTAGGGGAAGTACATTTCAGAAAGAAAACTATAGAATTTTTATGAGAAAAAGGCATAATGAGCTCCAGAAAAATTGTTGTAAGAGAATACTAAATTAAGTTATTATATCTGAAAGGCAATTGCAGTAGAAAAATCTGAATATTCAAGAATGAAGAATCAGAGATGTTTTAGAGAAATGAGTAGAAATGAAAAACCCAGATTCTATTACTTAAATTCATTATAATACGTATAAAGGATAAAAATAATAATCACGGTATTATTTAGTTGGGTATTAACTGCAATATTTATGACTACTACAACGTGAATTTGTAAAGATTTGCCTTTTGATTGAAGTAGTACAATAGTGATCTCAATTGTGTTGCAAAAATAAAGATCTGTATATTACAAAACAATTCAAGTTAGAGTGAAAAGGAAAAGTAAAACTGCAACCTTTGTGTATCTGACTTGAACCACTGTTTATGTAGAAAATTCTACGATATTTTCCACAAAACAATTCTCAAATTAATGCACAGTTTTATTGTGGTTGAAGAACACAAAGTCAGTACACAGAAATCGTATACTTTCAGGTTAATGAAATGGAATCGAGAATCAAGAACAAGTTGCACACAAAAGTTTTCAATTTGTACTCCATAAAAGTAAAGAGGGAACTGAGGGACAAGCAGATATCCTTTCAACCACAAACACTAGAACAACTTGACATCAGTATGAAACTGAGCCTGTGCTCAGACCTCATATCTTAGGGAAAAAATTAATATTAAAAGAAACAAGGCAACCAAGCAAATCAAGGAGAAAACATGAAACTTTTGTGACCGTGGACAAAGTAAAGGATTCATAAATTGATATCAACTCACTGCAAATAAAAGACAAATATATATAAGTTTATAATATGATCAGATACAGAATTTCAATGTACAGATAAAAGAAAAGTTTTAAAATATGCTATTTCCAGGATCTGATGTCTGCTACAAGAATACTAGGTACTTAAAGTGTCATGGAAATCTACTCAAGTAGGTTTGCCTTCCTTATCAAGTCTAATCTACTGTTGTATAATAGATAGAATCCCTTACCAACATTGGGACTTTGTTTTATGTATGTTAACAAATAGTTGGCCTTAACACTTTCGAACATTTGTATAGCTCTAACCTTGAATAACTTCCAATAAAATGTTTGGTTATTTAATCATTTATTGAACTATCCCTCTGCTAGTTATTTGCAAAAAATAAAAATAAAATCCTTCTAGATTTAAAAAAAAAAAGTTTATAATATGTATATATAATCTGTTCCATGGAAGACCCTTAGATGACATTGAAAAGAAAAGACAAAAAGTGTGAGAAAATACTTGTAAAAAACACATATAAGAAAGAACTTTTATCAGAAATACATCAGAGATTTGTAAGCCACAATAAAATTTATTTTCAGTGGCAAAGATTTCACCAAATATGATATGGGATTATATAAGCCAGACACCATGGCTGATCACTAGCACTGAGAAGGCTGAGGCAGGAGAATTGCTGGGAGTTTCAAGCCAGCTTAGGCTAAAGTAAGTTACAAGAGACATGGGGCTACAGAAGGAGACTATGTTGTTGTCTTAAAACAACAACAGAAAAGATGTGCTATCATGCCACATCATGCAATGTCAAAATCATGCAATACATCAATAGTTATTAGAGACATCTCAATTAAATCCACAAAGAAATATATGAGTTTCTTTCTCTAGAAAGGCTAAAATGGATTAAAGCAACAGCAGCACATGATGGTCACAATGCCACCAAGTGGAATCGTAATGACTAATGCTAACTTGGAAACACATGGGCAAATTTGTATGAAGTTGAACATTCAATTATCACGTATGCTAACAGTTCCACTCCTAGGAAGAGTACCTCAAAATGAAAACTTCATGCAAAAATCATTTTAGAAATGTTTATAGAAACTATAAGTAATTGTTAAAATGGGAAACAATCTACATGACTTTCAACAAAGAACGGATTAATAGGCCATTCCATACTCATCAGTAAAATGTTTCCTGGTTATTTAAAGAAATATGAAAGAAATGGGCTCATTCTGTAGGTCAACAGGGGCAGAGAGCAATCACTCACAGACTGTGTGTAGAGATAGCAAATAACAAAGGGTATCAGTAAGTCTGGGGGAATGATGGAAATTTTCTGTTTCAGAACAGTGGAATGCTTTTTAAAACTCAGGAAAAAAAATAGACTCTTGGATTACACAAACTTTTCAGGGGTCAACCTGCACAAGAAATTTTCTTGATGTGTGATAACTTGGAAAAAAATCTTGAAGTACACAGCCTGGAGATAGCAAAAGAAAAAATTGAGAGAAATATATGAAAATGTAAAAGCTATCTTGATATTAGCCTATTGTTTAGGGTCATAAAATATAGCCTTATCTAGTTTTTATTAAAGCTTACTGAGATTTGCCAGCACAAGTGCTTTTAGACCACACATAGTTCTATTTTCGGTCAAGAGAAATGATAACACATATAAAGGCACAATGCTAATTTAAAACTATACATAATTGACTGCTGTAATATTGAACTGGTTCAATGCTTCCATACCTTCTGCTTGTTACTTTTACAGTGAATGTAAATATTTTTTAAGAATTTAAGATATATAAGATGCATGTGACACTAACCACCTTCAGGTGAGCAGTTTGTCTCTCTCTTGTAAATTTTAAATGCCAATAGGAAGTAATTTATGACAACTCCTTTATGTTTTCATTACATTGTTTACATTTGGCATAAAGTGTGTTAGCTGACTGCTCTGGTCAGTCATAGGCAATTGATGGTTAAGTTTTTGAGGAGTCAGAAGTTCCTCTGTTTTGATGGTGCACAGAGTCATTACACCTAACCCAAACGGTATACAAGGCTCAGCTGTTCTTTTGTTTAATGTGAGTTACATCTCAGTCAAAATAGATGCTGGAAATAGCAAATGAAAACTGATTTCTAGTTACTATGAAACACAGTCACTAAGTGAAGTATATTAACTCTATCAATATATACTCCTTTTTGGGGAATTCTCTATGATACAAAATATTCCTATTGCTCGGGGTAGAAATTTTTAGCATTTAATTTACAGATGCCAAATAAATGTGACATAAAGTCATATGTCTACCTCTTAAAAATGTGTGCTTTGTGTGGCCCAAACAGGACGTGCAATGGCTGCCTTGACGGCTTTTCTTATTTGCTGTGTTCATTATTTCTTTTGCCAGAAGTAGGGAAAGTGTTCTAATTGCATTTAATGGTTACTTTAAAGGATGCTTTTCAAACTACAAACTAAAAGCAAAGTTATAGCATTTTTTAAAGCATAAACTAATTTGGATCTTAGTTTAAACTGTTTATGTAATAATTTCATCCACAAATTCAATTTCAGGAGAAAGCAATGAAATGTAAATAATTACTAGAGAATACAATAAATATATAATAAATTTACTCCTTTTAAATCAGGAAGATAAAAGCATCACTTTAGTAGGAGAAACAGGAGACAGAGAGAGTGAGAGGCAAAGAGAGACAGAGACAGAGAGATAGAGACAGAAACAGAGATATGAAGGAATGCCATCAAGAAGAGACAGCCTCTGAATTTAGATTTATGGAATTTTTATCTCTTATTGTTTTTCCTAAACTTCCTATGTGACCCATTGCTAACCAGATTCTCAATCCACGAAAGCAAATACAAGATAATCCCATATTCTATCGAACATAGTGTATTTTTCTATCAAATCACCATTTAAGATTCTTTAATAACATCTTGAAGATGTTTTATTAAAAATAATACACAGCAATGCACTAAACACATTCTTTTCTGAAAATGTTCTTTAGGGCTATAACATGGTTAAATAAATTATTCACATCACATAGATGTATTATTTATTTCTGGCTGTGATGTTAAATTTTTCATAACTTATTTCAAATTAGCCTAGATTTAGTAACATTTGGGAGTCTATTTCTCCATTGATGAGTGGTTACCAAAGAATTATACAAATATCTAGGGTAGTAATAAGTTTTGTGTTAATTAAGCTAGTTTATGAGGTTTTAAATTTCTCTAAAAAATAAATTATGAAACCACTTTTCTTTATGACTCCAAAGCCTATATTAGTAACTTTATGAACTACATTTTAATTGAGAAAATAAAACATATCTATTAATATTATAGAATATTAATTAAAAAATCATGAGGAGGCAGCTATGGGTATGATCTGATATAGATGTTCTATACTGTGCAACTGTTCTAAGTTTAAGTAGTTAAAGTAGTATGCATGTAAGCAAATACATAAGCAAATTCCCGATGTCATATTAACTACAGAGGTTTATTCTTATTCAGCACTATTGGTTAATTAGACCCAAGTAGTTCATGTACCACTCAAATAAGTGGAAATTATGGAATGTCTCAATTCTCAAACCCTTTAAATTGCTAATACAAAAATGATAGTCTGAAGGCCTCTTCAATACCACAAGCAAAATGATTCCATATTAAGAATACTATCTGCATTATTTTCTGTCACTGTGATAAAACATTATAGCTACAATGACTTACGTAAGAAAGTTTGGGCTCATGGTTCAAAAAAAGAAGAGTCCATCTTAGTGAGGAGGCACAGCAACAGGTGGTTGGCATGGTGACAGAAGGAACCTGAGTCCTCACATCCTTAACAGCCAATGTAGAGTATAGAGAGTGAACTGGTGAGGTTTCCTACACCCTAGTGTCATAACTTCCTTCAGCAAGGCCATTCCCCCTTAACCTCCCCAAACATTGACACCAACTTGGGACCAAGTGGTAAAATGCCAAAGATTGTGATGGAAATTTCTCATTAAACATTAAGCCAAGCGTACAGATTTAGCTTTCTCACTCATCTTAAATAGAATAGTGTGATCTTGAAGCCCTACAAGTGGTGAAAAACACTAATAAATGAACTGTCAAAGCAAAACATGATGGCTTTGGGTGGTATGGCTCCTTGTTAAGTAGAAGGATGGATGCCATCATTAAATGTTCTAGTTGCACTTTTTTTTTTCCCGTCACAGGGGATGTTTCAAGAAAATGACCCTAGGAATTTGAGGCTTCGAGAATGAAGCAGAGACTCAGTCATGACACTGTATCCTCATCATGAAAGGCTCCAAAGTCACAACACAATCGTTCCGGGTTGTTTTTAAGCAGAACATGGGGGCCAGTTCTGCCTCTGTCCCGGGACAAAAAAGGGAGCCAGGATACTATCTACCCATACTTTTTCTTATTTTCCCTTCCTTCCCTCCCTGCCTCCCTCCCCTTCCTTCCCTGCCTTCCCCTCCCCCTTCCCCCTCCCCCTCCCTTCCTCTTTTCCTTCCTTCCTCCCTCCCTCCCTCTCTCCCTCCCTCCTTCCCTCCCTCTCATTTATTTGTCATACTGGAAACAGAACCTAGGCATTTGTGGCACATGCTAGGAAAGGTCTGTATCAATGACACATTGACCAAGCCAGCTCAGTCACCAAGGGCTCAAGGGAAGGAGTGAGGATTAAGGAAAGAGAGACAATTAGACATCATTATAACATGTCCCCAGCAAATGCTGAAGCCATTTTAATTTTTTCCAGTCTGCTTTTATACCATTCTAGGTACATGCAAAGAATGGGGTTAGTTCCAGGTCAAAGACAATGTACTCATGAAACAAACAAGGCATAAACAGAGTAGTTAAGGAACAAAGCATAAACAAAGGACCCTTGGTATAGGCATCAGGGACTTAACAAGATGATAAAGATACAAGAACACATTCCTCAGCGGTATTCTCCTTGAGCCTACTTCCTTGTCCTAACNCAAAGTCAAATTCTTTCCTGAGACTACTCCCTTGCCCTAGTCNAATGTAAATTTTATTGCCAATATCCTTGAAGTGGTACCAAAAGTTCTTCACAACTTACATTTTCATTGCTTTTAATACTTTTTCTTATTATGCAGAGTTAAGATGCTCAGGATGACNTTGAACTAGGTGTTGCTGGGGAGTTCCTAAACTTATGTTCCTCCTGCCTTGACTCCTGCAGTGTCTGCAACTACCTTTCTCCACCCACACTACCCACCCACTCCTTAACCTGAAAGCNGAGAGAAAGTCTCTTGGCAGAGAAGAAGGGGTTCATCTTGGTCAAGTGGTACTCATTCAGAAAAAAAGCAGACACTCCAGCAAACAGCTGTCCCTTTTTTCTTGCTGTGACAAAGTAAGTGGAAGAAGTAAAGGACAAAAGGCTTCTTTTTGTCGGGGGCTTTAAATGGAATTTTAGTTCGTCGTGGTGGGAACTACGAAAGTTATGGGGGACTATGGTTTCTTGTCAAGTTTTATAGTGTGGACAGTCNGTATATATTTCAATCATACAAATACAGCCATGGTATGTCAGGCTCCTTAGCTGTAGCTTGAAGGGTAGTATGCAGCAAAATTGAATTTGCATTTTGCCAGGAACCTAGGCCATCATTATTTAATTTTTACTTCTGTAGGTGTATGTGTGTTAGAGTATATGTTGTTATATGTNTGCTTCATGCACATGCACATGTGGATGTGTAGTCAGAAGCTGGAAGAGGACTTCAGATGTCCTCCTCTATCACTATTCCTTATTTCCTTCCAAATGGGATCTNTCTTTCAACTTAAAGCTAGCATGTGCCTCATAGTTCTGGGGTTTATACACATACACATCTAAGTCTGGTTTATTGTATGGGTGTCAAGGATTCAAACCATGTTCTCATGACTGTGGAGCAAGCACTTTTACCCAATATGCCGTCACTTATGGCCCATTAACTATATGAAAAGCCACAGAATTCTTCTCGAGGTGGTTAAAACTGTAACATGTAGTGAAAGCCAACCGCCAACTTTGACTTTTGCCACAGGATATGTATTTTATCTTTTTTGACTTTTTAAAAGCTGTGTTAATAAATAAAGTATGGATGAAAGAGCAAGTGGATAAGTTAGGATGGGAGAGGAGTGTGTGTGTGTGTGTGTGTGTGTGTGTCTTATCTGTTTTTGTATCTTGGTATCTGTGCATCTCAGACATATGTGGGAGGAGAGAGGAAGTTGTATATTTGAGATAAGAAATAGAAATTATGACAAATTTAAACTACAATAGTACTTCTCTGTCTGCAGCAGAGGTCATGTCTGAAAATTCCTTAGAAAATTTGTGGTAGAGAAAAATAAAAAGGGGAGGATAACTGAAATTAGAAATTAANNTATTAAGGCTTTTATACTATTTAAGTCACCGAACAAAGCAGGAAAGAAGCCATTATCACCAAGGACAAAGTCAATGATGATTAATGAAGCAAGTCATAGTTTCTTTTGTGCTGTTATTCTCTATTTATCATCGAAGTCACTATTTAGGCTCTCTTTCTTCATTGTAGTCTCAACAAGAGGCATGCCCAGCTGTTGGATCAAGTTAAGGATTAGGCACAAGTTAACATAATTTTTATAGCGCCAGAGTCCCTAGGGTCCAGGGTGGGATCAACAAGGCAGCCAGAACACAGAAATCTAAGCAATAATTTTAAGTCATCTAAGTTCTTCATGTGTTTTACTTAAAATCTGGAATGAAGTCCTACAATCTATTATCATATATAAAATCCCCTCCCTTTCTCATCAGCTCCTGTTACACNATCATGCCTGTGCCCCTTACCAAAAGTCCTGTTAAATAGGCTTTTATGCAAGTTTTAGTTCTTAAACCTCTCTCTGGTTCTCAAATTGTTCACATCCTGTCCCATCCTTTCTACTAATAATACATCAGGAAAACTGTCAAATAAGTCAGAAGCTTTTCTGAGGTCAGTAGAAGGGAGAAAATTAATTTGAAAAGACTGAAACCATTTAAATAGCCAATGAAGAGAAGAAGCGCATGTATTATCATTGCCTAATAAATTATACCTCAAAAAGACCTTCTGATTTAAGGACCTAGAGGTGCCAATGCCAGATGCCAGTCCATTCCTCCCTGTCTCTAGGGTAGCTTTTTTATTCATGACTCCGCTAGCTTATGCCTCATTTTAAGACTATGTTTTCTTTTTAATACTTTTATCTTTCTCTCATTGAAAATAGATGTTTTTCATACAATGTATGTTGATCACCCAACTTTCCCCTATTTGTTTTCCTTATCATTTTTGTTTCTAGTCTGAGTTGCTCTTTCTTCAATTACCTACAAGGCGACTTGAAAAGCACATCACATGTGAAGGTATGTTCAAAATTGGACAAGTGACACAGTGCATACATGAATAAGTGAACTAATCTTGTTCCATCAAAACCAGAAATGTTTACTGAGAAATAGCTACTAAATTTGCAAGTTTGCCTTAGCTTTTACCGGTACACTTTCAGGAAGATTGTTTTGCCGAAGGCGTGATTCCAATGCTTTAGCTTCTCTGTTCAATTATGATATGGTCCTCTGCCCACTGGGTACAAATGCTACCCCCGCCCTGCCGCCTGCAACAACAGCTGCTTCCACATCCTGTTCACAGTGGTGTTCGGTTACACTGGGAATGGCTGAAATGCCAGAGAACTGGCTGGGATCCAGAATCTTGGTGGCGGTGATATTATCTGGTCATTTTAAATAAAGCATGGCTCCACTTGATGGTGATGAAATATATTCTGAATTACATAGAGTAATTATGACAGATGGGATCTCAGAAATATGCCTCAAGCATATGGAATCTGCCACTGTTCTTCTAACCTTTAGTTTGGCTGGGAACCTGAAGACAATTTGTCTTCCAGCCATGACAATTTGGTATTTATTTAGTATATTAATGTATCCTTTCACTTTGTGTCTGCTTATGTTTATATGTAATAATAGTTCTAATCCTAGTTTGGCTGAAATAAATGTTCAATAAATATAGCATATTCGTAGTGTAATTTTTAAAATTATACCTTGAGAGTGACTTTTAAGTGTGTGTGTGGGTGGGGGGGGGTATCTGCGTGTGTCTGTGTCTTTATGCATGCCAATGTGCATGTAGAGGGCAGAAGACAACCGAAGATCCATCTTTTTGTTGTTATTTTGGTTGTTGTTGTTTGTTTGCTTGCTTTGTTTTGAGACAGGGTTTCTCTATGGCCTGGAGCTTGCTAATTAGACCAGACTGAACACCCAGAGAGCCTTAGGGATCCCTCTGTCTCCACCTCCCTGCGTTGGGATTATGAACATATACAAGTATACCTACCTCTCCACATGTGTCCTGGGGTTAGAACTCATGTTTTTTGACTGACTCAGCTACCTCTCCAGCCCTCAAAGCAGTCGTTTAATACTAAATAAAATAGCCTGAACCATGTTTTGTGTCACATGCTCTTGGAAATCTGGCCAGAATGTATTGGGTCATGCAAAAATCAATGTCTGATCCCCCATGACCTGGCTTGGCAGTGGCTGAGAACTCTGCTGATTAGAGACACCATGATCCTTGGGATTACATGACTCTTTTGAAACTGTGGACATAATAATCAGGCTAAAATTAGTGAAGCAAAATCAACCAAACAATAGAAACAGACACTGAAGACACAACACTGGAGAAAGGACAGGGGGTCAGAGTTCAGATAAAGACTTGGCTGCAAGCAGAGATGAAGGGGGCTGCCACAATGCAACTTGGGACTGACCTCTTGAGGGATTAGAGTTTAGCAAAAAAATAAATAAATAAATAAAAATGATGAATTTTATGTTCCAAAGCACATCAATCATGAAACATTTGTGCCACTGGGTTTGAAAAATCTCTTCCCTAAAAGTAATTAACTGGAAATCCCCTGGTAAACTAAAAAATGAAATATTAATGTGTTATTGATAAAACTTGTGTACTAAACATATATAACCTAGGTTTAGCTTAGTAATGATCTAGTGTTTCGAGCCTTCAGTTCATTACCACTGAGTACACTGCATTATGCAGATTGAAGAGGAATGACAGCAGGGTAGGGCCAGGTTGACTTGCAAAACATCTCTCCTATATGTTTTTTGGTTTTGTTTTTCAACCACAGCTTGTGCTATGAAGAAAGATTTAAAGCTGCCATCATTTAAAAAAAAAAAAAAAGAATGGGAATAATTAAGTCACTTTCCTATTAGCATACTATTATCATAACAAAAATTAGATCTTTTTTCTTTTAAGCCTAACAGTAAAGTGGAAAATATGATAGTCTATTTTCAAAACAATTATAAATATGCTGTGTGATGGTGTAGGGTTGGGTTTGTACAGATGTGTGCAGAACGCATATACATATGAAGAGGTCAGAGGTCGGTATCCGGTACCTTTCTCTATCATTTTTCTCCTTATTTTTTTGAGACAAGTTCTCTCACTGGATCTCACTAATTCAGCTATACTCCCTGTCCAGTAAATACTTAGAATCCATTTATTATTATTATTATTGGATATTTTCTTTATTTACATTTCAAATGTTATCCCCTTTCCCGGTTTCCCCGATACCCCTGGAAACCCCCTATCCCATACCCCTCCCCCTGTTTCTATGAGGGTTTTCCCCCACCCATCCAACAAATCCCATCTCCCTGACCTCAAATCCCCCTACACTGGGGCATCCATTGAGTCTTCACATGACCAAGGGCCTCTCTTTCCATTGATGTCCCACAAGGCCATCCTCTGCTACATGTGCAGCTGGAGCCATGGGTGACTCCATGTGTACTTCTTGGTTGGTGGCTTAATCTCTGAGAGCTCTGGGGAGTCTGGTTGGTGGATATTTGTTGTTCTTCTTATGGGGCTGCAAACCCCTTCAGATCCTTTACTCCTTTATCTAACTCCTCCATTGGGGACTCCATGCTCAGTCCAGAGGTTGACTGATAGTATTCACCTCTGTATTTGTCAGGCTCTGGCAGAGCCTCTCAGGAGACAGCTATATCAGGCTCCTTTCAGCAAGCACTTCTTGGCATCCACAATAGTGCCTGATTTGGTGACTGGATATGGGATGCCCAAGTGGGGCAGTCTCTGGATGGCCTTTTCTTCAGTGTCTACTCTATACTTTGTCTCTGTATTTGCTCCTGTGAGTATTTTGTTCCCCTTTCTAAGAAGGACCAAAGCACCCACACTTTGGTCTTCATTCTTAAGGATCATGTGATCTGTGAATTTTATCTTGGGTATTTCAAGCTTTTGGGCTAATATCCACTTATCAGTAAGTGCATACCATGTATGTTCTTTTGTGAGTGGGTTGCCTCACTCAGGATGATATTTTCTAGTTCCATCCATTTGCCTAAGAATTTCATGAATTCATTGTTTTTAACAACTGAGTAGTACTCCATTGTGTAAATGTACCACAGTTTCTGTATCCATTCCTCTATTGAGGGACATCTGGGTTCTTTCCAGCTTCTGGCTATTATAAATAAAGCTGCTATGAACATAGTGGAGCATGTGTTCTTGTTATATGTTAGAACATCTTTTGGGTACATGCCCAGGAGTAGTATAGCTTGGTCCTCATTTTGTCCTCAAATCGTCCAATTTTCTGAGGAACTGCCAGACTGCTTTCTAGAGTGGTTGTACCAGCTTGCAATGAATCCTCTTGTCTCTTTCCCCCTAGTGTTGGGGATACAGGTATGCACTGCTGCCCAGCTGTCTACCTGGTTGTTGGGGATCTAGCTCAGGTTCTAATGCTTGAAGTGCAAGCACCAACTCAGTTACCTTCCTAGTCGTAATTTATATGTTTTAAATAAATAGCAATATGTACGCATAGTCATTGTAGTGGTAGGAATGAGAAATGTCCGCATAGGTTCAGGTATTTGAGCCTTGGTCCCCAATTGGTGGGGTTGTTTGGGAAGGTTTTGGAAACTTTAGGAGGTAGTGCTTTTCTGAAGGAAGTACATCATGGGGCATGGACCATGAAAATTCATAGCCTCTCCCCATTTCTATTTACTTCATATTTTTTGCTTATGGTTGAAGGAGCTCTTACCCAGCTGCCATGTCTCAAAAAATCATTAAGGGCTCTCCCTCTGGAATTGTAACTCAAAATAAATGCTTTCTTCTGTAAGTCCAATTTGGTCATGACTTTTTATCACAACAACAAACAGTACCTAATATAGTTTTTCTCTTTTTCTACCTGTGAAACAAATATACATATTTAGGAACAAAATTCAAACTCAAGCTTTTCTAAATTTTGTCAATATATGTTTTTGGTTTTTGTTTTTTGTTTTTTTTTTGTTTTTTTTTTTATCAAAAGTTGTTTGTGGGGTGCCTTACCAATAATAAACCACAATTAAGAGATTTGAATTTATCTAACTGTAGTTTTAATCTTGTAAATTTTGTTTACAAGTAACATAGTGCTGGAGACTCAAGAGGATAAGTCTTTAATCTCTGCATGAATTGGTTCCTTTTCTGCTACTGTAATTTAATACAGCAAGGATCCTCATCCTAAAAATTTTGTAGCCTTTCCCAGCAGAGGCACCAGCTGAAGACTGTTGAAGTACATGATGCTATAGAAGACAGTGCTCATTTAAACCACAACCGTAAAGATGACCTCTTATGCTAAAACAGAACCGATAATGTTCACCCTTGTCAAGACTTTGACATCTGCTGAAAACTCTTAGACCAGGTAAAGGGAGACCCTGAAGTATGTGTGGATCAGAAATTCATTCTAAGAAAAAGTAATATGACCATATAAATGCAAAATCAATACATAGGCTTAGTGGAAAAGTGACAAGTTAAAGTTCTCCGTGAGTGTACAAATCTCATGCAATATAATTCTAGTTTTTTCTACATGTAAATACATAGAAGGAGCAGTTAGGATAGAACAAATGGGAGTTCAAATCCCCTAGAGGGAGAAGTCCCACATATAGTATAAGAGCCATGCTTCTGGGCAAACATTTTACTGATCAGGTTCATCTCTGTCTTAAACACAATTTTTTTTTTCATTTTCCATGTAATGATTATTTTGTAATATCATCTTCTATAGAGAGGATAAAATATAATTTACTCTTCATTCAAATCATTGATTGAATTTCAGCGTTGATGCAAATAGTATACACAGGCATATTGCAAGTACACAACTCTTTACGGTTAAAGTTATAAAAGTGGGCTGGAGAGATGGCTTAGCAGTCAAGAGCACTGACTGCTCTTCTGAAGGTCCTGAGTTCAAATCCCAGCAACCACATGGTGGTTTAAACCATCCATCATGAGATCTGACACCCTCTACTGGTGTGTCTGAAGGCAGCTACAGTGCACCTACATATGGAGATAAATAAAAATCTTTGGGCTGGAGCAAATGGGACCAGAGCAAGCAGAGGTCCTGACTTCAATTCTCAGCAACCACATGATGGCTCACAACCATCTGTACAGCTACAGTATACTCATATACATAAAATAAATAAATGAATCTTTAAAAACAAAGTTCTAAATGTCTTTGAGATTGATGGAAAAATGCATGAGCTTCTCTCAGGAGTGTAATTATATCACTAGGACTGGTATTTCTTTAGGCCATTTCACTGCATCAGTAGTAATGTGCATATTTAACTTTTAACAGATAGACTTCTCTAGCTTGTGATACAACAGCTATACAAATATATACTCTAATAACTTTCAATGTATAAAATGTATCACTTGAGATGTAATTATGCTAATTGCTTTGAGTACCATAAAAATTTGATGCATTAAAACATAAGCAATTTTGAGAAGTACAATTTTAACGAATTTCCACATTGATTACATGAAAATACTGTGAATTTATGAATCTACATGTTGGATTATCATGTGTATTATTGATATGAGAGATTTGAGCAGCATTAATATTGACAAGATTTCACCTCTTTGCTAATAACTTCTATATAAGGTAACAGGAAGAAGTTTGCACACATTTCTTGTTCAATGCATTTAATCCCATCCCATACTTTTCATTTGTCTGACCTATGTATTTGCAGCACCTGCTGCTAAAGAACATGCTATGTGTCCTATATAGGACATATATGGCTAATATGCCTTTGGCTTTGCACATTCCTGGGAAAGTCAGTATAATTTGCATACAAGTATTCTTGGAAGCCATCCCTACACTAAATTGCTTCACTGTACTTACAGAACAATAACAAGAACAAAACAAGCATAGATATTGGACTGGCTAATTTTGTGTCAACTTGACACAGCTGGAGTTATCACAGAGAAAGGAGCTTCAGTTGGGGAAATGCCTCCATGAGATCCAGCTGCAGGGCATTTTCTCAATTAGTGACCAAGCAGGGAGGGCCCCTTGTGGGTGGGACCATCTCTGGGCTGGTAGTCTTGGGTTCTATATGAAAGCAGGCTGAGCAAGCCAGTGGGAGGCAAGTTAGTAAAGAACATCCCTCCATGGCTTTTGCATCAGCTCCTGCTTTCTGACCTGCTTGAGTTCCAGTCCTGCATCCTTTGGTGATCAACAGCAGTATGTAAATGTAAGCCGAATAAACCCTTTCCTCGCCAACTTGCTTCTTGATCACGATGTTTGTGCAGGAACAGAAACCCTGACTAAGACAGGCATAAACATGTTGTACACTAAAAACATGTCTAACTTAACTTCCCATCAGGTCCCCTCACACCAACTTCAAAGGCTTCCAATGTACAACAAAAAGTCTGAGAGAGGAAAAATTGAAATGTAAAGAGATTAAGTCTTAAGCTCATTTAAAATACATTGCTTTTGGAAATTCTATTTAAAAAAAAAAATAGATAACCAAAAGTGGTGAGAGAAATTTTGCCCAGTCCCATAAAGAAACTTGAAATGAAACCATCTTGGATTACAGAAGAGAACCCTGAATATACATGACATGAACACCTGAGCAGAAGGGAAGAGAGAAAGAAGGGAGAAAGAGGAGGGAAAGGGGGAAAGGGGGCAGTAAAGGTGGATGACAGCAGAGAAAGCCACTGTCAGACATTATGAGGGAGGGAGTCACAAGGTATGCCTGTGACCATTAGTGACTAGGGGTGGAAGACTGCTGTCCTAGTGCCTCCGCTGTGATGGCAGCCCCCGAGAGACCTGACTGTAGAGTTCTGTGTTCTAGAACTGAGAAGGAAGAAAATCCTGTTGTTTAAAATTATCAAAATGTTGATAGTTTGTTATGGCAACCTTAGGAGGCC
The DNA here is from genome assembly GCF_900095145.1 of Mus pahari. Taxonomy (NCBI): domain Eukaryota; kingdom Metazoa; phylum Chordata; class Mammalia; order Rodentia; family Muridae; genus Mus; species Mus pahari. Next base: position 41,956,453 of record NC_034591.1, read on the forward strand.
AACGTACCATGACAATCCTCCCTAGGCTGTGTAGGTGGTCCAGTCAGTGAAGAATCTCTAGCTCCACAGTAGATTCCTCCAGACTTGAATGAAACTATGAAAGCTAAACTGTCCTTGTGTCATTTGCACTTTAAAATGGTTTGAAATTTTTTCACTCATGTCCTGTAATTGCTAAAATTTAGTGATAATGTCCATATATTTAAATGCTCTAATATATATATATATATATATATATATATATATATATATATATGAGATTATATTGGATTATAGAAGAATAGAAGAGAGCCCTGAATCTACATGACAAGAGCACTTGAGCAGAAGGGAAAAGAGAGAAGAAGGAAGAGAGAAGGGGAAAGGAGGAGGGGAAGGGGGACAGGAAGTTGGAGATAAATGATAGCAGAGAAAGCCATGTTCAGACATTATGAGGAGGCAGTCTCAAGTTTATATATATATGAATAAAATGAGTGCGTCTGAGTGGTAGAGAACTTGTGAAATACGTAATGCTATGGGTTTAATATTAAGCTTTATAAAAAAATCTATATCTGAGAGAAAATAGGTACATACACAGTTCTTTCTGTACTATACACCTCACTGTGTATTAAGAAAATGATTTCTTTCTTTTGTGTGCTTATATATTGATTATGAATGTTATATTATTATTTAATATTTAATATTCAAGCATATGTCATTTTTCAACTGTTTTGAAAATAAAAACAAACCTAGTCAACAATATGATAAAGAATTCTACCCGGGCATGGTGACACAGGCCTTTAATCCCAGCACTTGGGAGGCAGAGACAGGTGAATTTCTGAGTTCAAGGCCAGCCTGGTCTACTGAGTGAGTTCCAGGACAGCCAGGGTTACACAGAGAAACCCTGTCTCGAAAAACCAAAAAATAAAATAAAATAAAATAAAATGAAGAAGTCTATGCTAAGTTCTTTAGTCTCCTTTACTTCAAAACAAGTATGTTTAATTTTTTTTGTCTTACATGACCATGTCAAGTTTTAAAGACTATATTCCAATTATTATATCCCTGTCTTAGTTAGGGTTTTACTGCTGTAAACAGACACCATGACCAAGGCAACTCTTAAAATGACAACATTTAATTGGAGCTGGCTTACAGGTTCAGAGGTTCAGTCCATTACCATCAAGGCAGAAGCATGGCAGCATCCAGGCAGGCATGGTGCAGGAGAAGCTGAGAGTTCTACATCTTCATCTGAAGACTACTAGCAGAATACTGGCTTCCAGGCAGCAAGGATGAAGGTCTTAAATCCCACCCCCACAGTGACACACCTATTCCAACAGGGCCACATCTTCTAATAGTGCCTCTCCCTGGGCTCAACATCTACAAACCATCACTCACTCTGGGTGAGTCTGGTATCCCATGTTGGTTGATTCTGATTGCACGTTTTGATAGAGATGTTCCATTGTGCAGTATGTTCTAGTGGACATTGCGTTCTACCAGAGCTTGGCATGATGAGGCATTTGGCATTTGTGTTCATTATTTTCATTGATATTAAATATTCATCCAGTATGCTTAGTGGTCTGTCTGACTTCTCCATTGTAAAACTGCATTGCCATTTCCCCTCTAATTAATATGTATTTGGGGAAAGATACTTTGATGGTATGTAAACATCCCTTCTTTCATACCAATTTAGAGCATTTGTTCTGGCATCCATTAATAAGCCAGAACTGAGTATGACCAGTTGGCCAAAGGGACCTCATATAAACCCCCAAACAACTCAGCCTATTGCCAAAGCTATTGACTGATCACCACAAACTGACTATAAGGCCCTATTGCTGAAGACAATTCCTATACAACTCATTGAACATGGAGAAGTCAAGCTGGTGCCTACCCAGAGCCTTCACCCCTTACTAATTAGTATTCATGATATTAGAAGGTACTCTGTATATACTAGTGGAGAAAGCTGAACACCGACCCAGTTATAAACCCTTTTATCAATAATGGTGACTGCCTTGCCTGATAAATTAATGTAGTAGTGGAAATACCAATCACTATCTGGTTGGATTTAAAACCTAATCTATGAAATGGAACCCAAGTTCAACGCTGCTTTGGTGGCCAATAACCTGAGAATAGATAGGCCCTGGACTTAAGGACTAAAGGAACATATCAATAAAATTACTCTAAATGACATTTTGCTACATCCATAGGTAATTGTTTCACTAAGCCACCAACAGAGAAGCTGTGTCCTGCAAAAGATTGGAACTAATATACAAACCTAAAACTGAACAATGTACAGAGTGACAAACCATGGCACACTCAGTCCTAAATGGGATGTCCCCCATCAAATTCCTCAACTCAGGACTCTGGGAACTCTGAATAAAAAAATACAGTGTGATTCTACAAGTCAAAGGGGATAGAGGTCACCAAGGAAATAATGCCTTATGGGTACAAAAGTCTGAGGTACATATGAACTCACAGAGACTGTGGCAGCATGCATGAGTACAAGCCAGATGAGGTCGCAAAGCTGAGATGCTAGAGTGGATAAAAATGCACATCCTCTTATAGGTACAGGGACAAAATTTAGAGCGATGATGAAAGGATGGACTATCCAGAGACTACCCCATCCGGGAATCCATCCCATCATCAGCCACCAAACCTAGATACTAATGCACATGCCAGCAAGATTC